>NC_071977.1:31823044-31831442 GCF_026283585.1 Hylaeus volcanicus
TACCTTTATAATTTTTTTTTGCAACAATTATTTGTTGGGCTTTTTTTAATTTTTTTTTTTTTTTAAAAAAAAAAAAAATTTTATTTTTTTTTTTAAAAAAAAAAAAAAAAAAAAAAAAAAAAAAAAAACAAGAAGACAGAGAGAGACTATTTGATATCGTTATTTCATACTGTTGAGTCTTTGACGAGAAATCTTAAATTTCTAGTATAAGTCGTGACATGAAATCACATTCTTTTATTTATTCCTGCAATTTTCATTGTCCCTTTCTCTTGTCTCCAGAATCATTTTCGTCTACCGATTTCAAACGACCCAAACCTCGAGAAAGAAAAGAAAACTCGACGTTTA
Source organism: Hylaeus volcanicus (assembly GCF_026283585.1). Taxonomy (NCBI): domain Eukaryota; kingdom Metazoa; phylum Arthropoda; class Insecta; order Hymenoptera; family Colletidae; genus Hylaeus; species Hylaeus volcanicus. The sequence continues at coordinate 31,823,390 of NC_071977.1, forward strand.
TTTTCTGACGACTTTTTCACGTATTAACGTAACGTGTTGCAGAATGGAGGTCCAGACGTGTTGCGGTTGTTGCTCGCTGAAACCGGGAACGATCACCGTCGGGGTACTCTGCACGGTGAGCAAATCAAATATTGCAATTTATGAATCATTCTACCAATCTAATCGAATTTCAGAGTTATAACCTGATTGGTTATCGACAATAAAAACTAAAAACATATATATAATCTCTTATATAATTATTAAATATATATACTCCTTTACATATTTTCTTGGAAAACGACTATCCTAAACTTACTCGGACAGTATTTCTGTGTAGACAGTATATGCAATAACAATTTCATCTCATTCCCCATTACAAGATGGAGATTATATAAAATCCCCAATTATCATGGAAGCCTCCCTTACTCCTTTCATTTCGGACGGTGTAATTATTGTTTTGGTTTATTTGCATTTAGATCTTGTCGATCGTTGCAATTGTGATGGATTATTCCCACATCGTGGGCCACGAGCATTTGCCTAACGCCAGCTGGTACTTTACGATGATAAGTTCCGGCCTTAGTGTGCTGTTCTCGATCTTGGTGGTAGTCGCCGTTCTTACGGTAAGATTCTTGCTAGTTCAACTCTAATGTTGGAATATCTACCGCGTTACATTATTCGAAAGATATCGCTTATCGTCTATATCTCCGCCAAAGGTTGAACATGATTTTCATACGAAGCATGTTAGTAATTGTTTCTTTCGCACAGAATGTAGTAAAATATATCGCAAACTTTTCATCCTATCTTTTCAGGACCAAGTATTTCTGTTGTTACCATGGCTGTTTCTGTACATATGGATAATTGTTGGCACGATCATTGGATTCGTCTACATGATCACTCTGTACTCTGTAAATGGTTACATATGGTTTGGCCTAATTTTGTTTGCCTTTGGTGCCGCATTTATCAGTGAGTATACCTTTTTCTGTTGTCCTTCAATTCTGATCTACGGAAAATAACGGAGATTCGAACCCGCGATCTTCCTTATCCACAGTCGACTGCTTTACCTACATGACCAATCCCGTACCCCACGTTTCGTGTTTCTCCTTGTCACGTAAAATTCTATTATTTTGTGAAAACTCGATGTAACATTCGACATCTCTTTACAGTGATCATGATGTACGCGTGGGTAATCGTGTACAGCTACTTACGAAAAGTGAAACGCGACAGGATGACTGGCAAGATCCTGATGCCTTACGACAACCAATTCGCGTGTCATAACCCTTAAATATTCACGGAGACGAATCGATTACCTGGCGTGAAGAAGATCGCGATCAACGAATCTTGCCGTCATCGAGTGACTAATTGATCGTAGAGTTTAGTTGGAAATTGAATTACCGCAGTCACGGAAAAATACGAAACACTCTCGTCTTCCATCGACGGTATTTTCATTGAATATAATCGTTCTTGTAATCGCGAAAGGTAAATTCGATTATTATTTCAGTCATCGTTGTCATCGTCGCTGTTATTGTTATCTCTTCAAGTACAGAAATGTGTTTTTCGAAGTTTACCAGCTAATAAATGAAATGTGAATGGCGATGATAATACAGAAACCAAAGTAAAGACAGGTCAAAATACGAGATCTACATTTATATGTATTTTTTATACAATTTTTATATAAAGCGTTAACATTTATAACAAGCATACGACGCTTATTATTGTCACATGACAAGTTTAGTTATACTAAAGGTACATTATACATACTTTCGTATTCGTTTCATAGCTTGTTGATTTTTATTTTACTATTAAGTCGTTCGTGCGCTAATGTATTACATTAATATACATTTTATACAAAATGGAGAGTGTCGTTATTAAATATTAGATACACCTGCGAAATACGCGTAGAGACATAAGTGTACGCCGTGTTGCGTGACTTCAGGGGCAAAGAACCAATCCTCGTTATTCCAAAGAATATTTCTACTCGCTGTTATTCAAATGATATTTTCTCTCAGCAGATAATTGTATTAAAATCACGAGCGATATATAACTATAATATTATTAAGTCTCGGGTGAAAAATAAAGATTTATAACTCTGTAACTGTACGTCACGATGACACGATTGAATCCTACTCGAATAATGTAAATTTATCAGCGTGTATCTTCAGCTGACACGATTGATTTCGGTGTAAATAGAATATACACGCGTTTCTTGAATGGAATTGCGGATGCGGATCACGTTTAACCTGCAGTTAATTCTTTCGTTTCTTTTTTAATGTTTCCCGTTGGAGTTTGTTACCTATGAAGTTTTTACTTCAATTTGGTGTTAATCGGAATTGGACAAAATCCTGGACTGCGATTACTCCAAGTTCCTTCTTTGGAAAATGGTGAAAAGAGGAAACGAGAGAAACAATTCCAGCAGACTTCGGGTAATCGTGGTCCAGAGTTCTCAACTCTGTGTTAATAGTTCGAGTAGCAATGGACGACAAATCGTAAGCGAGTAAGTCGGGAGATGCCGATCGGCGCTGTTCGCCACGACGTCGACGATGGTGTGCGTCTGTTCGCCACCGGTGTAGGTGTACGCGTGGTAGGTCGTAGGTGTACAGCTTCGCGGTTTGGCGCGGCAGCGTACTGTTCTTGGCACAGTTTCTGACCATCTCCTATTGCGAGCGGACCGCGCTTGACCTAAGCGTAATTTCGTTACGCCTCGCGGGACCAAAGAGTTTCTCTCGGACCTTTGCCTGTCTCTCTTTGTCTCATCCACGCGTCACCTCGGGCTTTTTCCTTAGTGCGAATCGTCTCCTCATCCTGCGAGGACCTTCGCTTTCGTCGGTTTCGTCGCTCGGAGCAAAGTGAGTAGATCCACACGAACAAAACCTTCGATTCATCGTGACCAGCGCAAAACCCGTGGAAAAGAAACGGAAAATTGTGGAATAAAAATTCAAAGTGATCGTTGGATAGTTCCTGTGGCGACTCGAGTCCGGATCGATTGTTGTCAATGGCGAATACGGTGGGAGCGAAAAGATACGAAACGAAATTTCGCGCCGGTTCTCGCGGTCCTTTAGCAGAGCCCGCGAGAAACGAATCGTCGCCGGTAATTAATTTTTGGATTAACCTTAATTCAGTCCATTCCGTTTTTCATAAGAATAACTCGAAACCGTGGAAATGCGTCCAAGTATGCAAGCTTTCGATACCATGTTTCAAGAAATTTTAATGGATCACGAGGTCGACGCGTGCACTGCAATAACGAATCAACCAGCAATATTGTTTCTTTTGCAATCGCCGCGAAAGCAAACATCGCGTGTTTTCGCTTTGCTCGTAAATTCTTACAGCGTTGTCGTCGTCGAGGAGTATTTCACCGTGGCATTTTTCTGCCGACTTCTCTCGAATCGTCTCGTACGAAGGGACGAGCCTTGAGCGATTGACGGTAATCACGGTGAATTGTATAATCGGTCCGTGTTTCTTCGATTCCGCCTCGTGTAACGAAAATGCATAGTAACGACGCGAGAACGGGCGATAAAAATGGAACCGTGCGTTTATCGTAAACGATGCACGCCGCGCAAATAGCGTTAAAAATTCCGTCGCCGACTCTTGGGAGAGATAACCGCGGGTTTCTTCATTCACGAGCTCCTAGCCGTATTGCTACGAGCCGAACCAAAGTTTCTTCTAGGTTTGCGCTGGGATAGCGAAACACTATTTCTGTGTACTTTACAGTTTCTATAGCCAAACTTGCAAATCACGAGTCAGGCTCGTGATGAAAATTTTGGGCCAAACTTGAAAATCACGAGTCAGGCTCGTTGTTATCCACCCTGAAACTATTACGTACGAAAAAATCGCTTGTTGCACGCATGTCTGGCATCTAGCCAAGTGACCCAAGGTTTAAACCTGACGGTACGGAGGAAACGTGGAGGAACAGGAGGATAAACCGCGCTTCCATTCGAAATATCGTAGAGTAATCATCGTGTTAAATTGAAATCACTCGACACGGTAGGATTTCTTTCGTAGCGTATCTAATTGTTCGAAACAGTCTTCGCGAAATTTGCAAGGTACTCGGTCGCGTAAGGATCGAACACGTTCATTGTTTGCTCGTCGAGACTAATAAACGCGCTAATTATCTTAATCGAAGCAAGCACGAGATCGTATCATTACTTCTTCCTGTCGTTTAAAGAGAACTGTTCCCAGTAGGATGTACCGCACAGATGCGCGTTGTACGAATTGCAATAACGTTTCCGACGTTTCGCTATCTATTTTCTCGATTCTGTTCGCGTTATCGCCGCGAGTATCGTCGAGCGCGTAAAGAAACGGTTGCGAAAGAAACGCTGGATGAACCCAGATAACCGAAATCGCGGTTCGCGAGCAGAAAAAAGAAGATAGAAGCGCGAGGTCGGGACCAAGAAACGACGTCGTTTCGCGAGCGGTCCGCGAAAATTGTGGACAGCGAAGGCAGAAAGGATGGACGCCGGCGTCGTTACGCCGCGAAAAGTAAAAGGAGGCCAGGCTGAACCACGAAGATACATATAAAGTACACTGCGAACCGCTTCGTCGGCGGAGACGTGCGTCATGAACCGTGCAGGCAGCGTGGATCACGTGGATCTCTCGATCGACCACGCTTTGCGATCCGCGCAGGAGAGCCGAGAATTTTAATTGATCTTCCTCGAGTCGCGATCGAGGAATTCTCTTTTCGTTCCTAAGATCCGACGAGTATTTATTTGGTGTTTCTTTCGCGGAAGGATTCTGGATCGAAGATGAAAACCTCCCCGAGTTGTCGGTTCGCCCACTCCTCACCGCTGATTAATGGCTGTATCGGGGTCAAGAATAATTCAACAGACACCGTAAACACGCGTGTCAAGTGGACTTCTATTTTTCCATTCGATGTTTACAACACGTGGCGCGCCTAAATTTAACGCGGATCCCGAGCATCTCGTTGCACGTCGACTCGAGTTCCATCGAGACCGTCGGGACAACTTTTTCTTTCTTCTCCGATCGAACTGTTACGAATGGTAGATTCTTAACTCTTTACGACGCCAGATCTATAATTGACTTCCTATTCACAGCGAGCTTCCACAGTTGCGTTTGGAGGACGAGCCGTTGGATCGTATTCTCTGAACTGTACACACTTTTGAGAGTTACGTTAGTCTCGAGGCTTCCTGTACAGTTTTCAAAGTCCACGAGGCTCTTAATTCGAGAAGAGGTGCGGTTTCTTCGTGAAATCTTCTCGATCGGGATACAAACAGAAACGGGAAAAGATGAGAATCAGTGGGAACCGGTGAGACGGGAAAAGAAGATCGCCATGAGATGAGAAGATACGCGTGACCGTGACTGTCATGGCGAGCGCGACGCGTCGCCGAGGTCTGACAGGCCCCATAAGGAAACACATCTCGATCGGTTGTGCGATTTCTCCCGTTCGCCTCGTGGAAAAAGGAAACGCTTTGCCAACGACTTCGAAGAACCAGTCGGTTGACATTGCCACCATTCTCTTATCGCTTCTATTCGATCCGTCGAGTCTCTTCAAATCGAAGAATCGATTCGCGATTGTCTGACAAGGAAAAGAAACGCGTACGATATTTCTACGTTTCACGCTTTACAGCTGATCGTTTTTAATTAGTATTGCCAGGAAAGCGATCAGTCGACATATCTGCGAAATCGAAGCGTACGATCTGGTAGGATCGCGTGGCCGACCATGGTCAATGGTCGACGCTGGTCAGTGTCAGACAAACTCACTTCCTCCGTTTCTATCGCGCGAGCCTTGTAAGGCTGCGGGTGACACAACATCCAATTGCGGAAGATGAATTAACCGTGACCACGATCGGCGTTAAACCTCGCTCCAGATCTCGCTTTTCACCCGTGGCTCTCATTAATTACTGACCGCTTAATTGCTGTTCGCCGGATTAACGAGCTCGTTGTTCCCGCGAAAAAACCCGTGACCACTGGAAAAACGCAAACGATTTACCACCTATTAAATACAATGCGCGCGTACTCTAAACGCTACGTGGAAACTTTCAGTTCGAATTTAAAACATCATTTTCTGCGAATAATTCCATTTCAGTTCCTTTCGTTAATCTTGGTAACGACTATTTTGTTTCGTTAAACGTAACAGTTTCTCTTGGCAAGGGGTCGCGGAATGGATACATGCATTTCGCGAGGATGAGTTCTCCTTTCGTTTAGAGACCGGATACGTCCGTCCACGGGAATAATAAACGTAGAAAGGAAGGTCAGCGACGTCGAGGACAGAGACCGTCGAAGGAACAAAAATAGAAGCTGGGCCACCTATGCTAACGGCCCATATTCCCTCTATTCCCAGCGTGTCGCGCATTAAACTTCGCCGTTTAAATGCCGCGCATCCGATTATGCGAACGCCGCGCCGGATCGCGTCATCACCGGTTCCCCTTGATTTCTGCCTGGTTTCGCGATTCCTGTCTTGTTTCGCGGCTGCTCGAGTCATTTCAGATACCGTTTGATTGCTAATTCATCGAATTAGAACACATCGAATTAAAACCCATCGATTTCACTTGAGAAGGCAATTAGTCGATTAACTCCCGCTCCCGCTCAATCGCGCTGCATTCTTGCTAATAAAAAATAAACCACGCGCTATAAATACATTAACTGCCTCATTTCCCATACGTAATCGTCGCGGTAACCAATATTCTCTGTTTTGCAACACCACTGGGTGATTAATTTCCTTAAACGGGAAATCTATTCGCACTTCTCTCGACGTTCGATCGTTAGCAGTGAAATCACGTTCCAAAGTCACGGGACGATCTCATCCGCGTGCGAATAATTTCTAAAAAAAATTTCCTCGTCGCGTTCAGCCTGAAATAAAAGTGAGTAAGGTGAACGAAGTTGACGTCAGCCTGGACGTAACGTTGCATTATTTAAATGCGACAATTACGCCACGTCGACGAGCAAACATCTCCACGGCGTCGATCCGAAGTGAAAGCGTTTGCTATTCCGACTAATTTCCCTCGAATAGAATAGCCTCTGGATTTCGTAAATAAACAAGCTCGTAACGTGGACAGCGAGCTATCGATCGTAGATCGGTTTTAAAAATACGCGAGCACTCGGACTCTAATTCTACGCGTGATCTAAATTCCATTCAAGTTCTTCGTGCAACGAGGAAGGAAGGAGAAATTAATAGCAGCGATTAGATTGGTGTGTGTGTGTGTTTTTTTAATTGTCGTTCATAGACTCTATGTGAGAAAAAGGAACACGAGAGGATTGTAAAAAGACGATTTCCTTTCAACATTTCAAGGTAGCATAATTTGTCGCAGGATGGAGCTCGAGTCGTGTTGCAGATGCTACTCGCTGAAGGCGGGGACGATATTCACCGGGATTCTTGGCATCGTGAGTAAATCGATTAGTATCAGGAGGACCGAAATCTAATGAAAATGTCTTCGACTTGGAAATTTGTTCATGAGAATGACGGAAATTATTTTGTTGATTAGTATTTAAGATATCTTTAATAAATAAAGCTTTATTTGCACCTCAGATCCTCTCGATCATCTCGTTGATCCTGATCTTCACTCTGAACGTCGAATGGAAGACGATACTGATCGACTGGCTGGACCAGAGCATCGTCAAGATCATTTTCGCGATAAATCTCTGCATGACGATCGTGATCTCGACGTTGCTCGTGATTGGCGTTTTTAAGGTGAGATTCCTCGATTTAGCCGGGCTCGATCAACTACGGCGTGCATCTCCAGTTAGGGAGAATCGCTAGGAATAGGAGAAGGAAGAATATTAAGAAAGTTCGTTCTTCCAGAAAAACACATTTATGATGCTACCGTGGGTGGTTCTGGGCATAATCCTGGCGGTCGGCTTGCTGGTCAGCGTCCTGTACACGTCCATCATGTTCTTCGTGAATCACGAATTCGTAAATGGCGTGCTCTGGCTCGTCGTTGGTCTCGTAGCCGTTGGTGAGTAACGCTACGCTGTTTTTTGTCCGGAAAAAAATGCCGGTGTTAATTACGATTGTACAACGACTTGAAATTAACCTTTACCTACGCAACCAATCCCGTAACCTACGTTTCGTGTTCTCGTTTGACTCATTGTTGGGTATGGGAGGCGCGGATACTACACTTGGCTA
>NC_071977.1:31846442-31886915 GCF_026283585.1 Hylaeus volcanicus
ATTGGGTTGTCTGGAAAGTCTATGGCGATTTTTGATAGGTGGTGCAGGTCTGATTATGTCGAAATGGCTGAAAACAAATTATATATATATATACGTCGATAATCGAGGCCGTTTTCTCGGGTTTCGCGTCTCAAGAGCAGTGCGCGCCGCACCCTCTTTCGCGAGTGTACTCCCCTCTCTCTTTCTGGAACGTTGTTCTCTCTCGTCGCCTCATTGTTGCCCGCTCCACCGTCCTTCGCGTGGCATTGTTGTTCATCGTGACTCATCGTCACTGGCCGGTCCTCTGCCGCTGTAACCCCCCATCCCGGACGAGCCCCCATATGTAGGAGTCTAAACGAAAAATAATAAATATATCCCGTACCCTACGTTTCGTGTTCTCGTTTGACTCCTTATTGTTGGCTACGGGAGTAAAATTTCTATAGCGAGTTAAAATTCTATTCCCTTATGAAAAATCGATGCTTGTTTGCAGTGATCTACACGTACCTGTGGTTGGTGGTGTACAGCTACTTCCAGCAGCTGAGGTACGACAAGTTGAACGGCAGGATCGACCCGTACGGAAGGCCGTACAATTATCGACGACCTTGAAGAGAGCGGAAATGAAACGATGACCCCGCGAGAAGTACCACAGGAAACGTGTTGCTCTCTCAAAGGGATTAGACTGTTCTTCAAACGGGAGGATCGACTCGTGAAACGGTCTAATTGCTTCGAGAGAGGAGTTTGCTTTAAAATTCAATTAGCGCAACCGCGCGTGTTGTATCGTATTCGTGGCACCGAGATGCTCCCTCGAGTGGTAATCGAAAGTTTCGCGAGACTTTGGTGATCGCGACGAGCTTTTATTTCTGTGGTAACTTATAAAATATATTTTATATGCAGTTGGGCAAATCACGCATTTTTGGCGCGAACGATCTCCTGCGCATCCTTGTTGCACACCCACGCGGCGCCTGTGTAACGATGATGATCGACGAAGTAACAAGGAATTTCTATCGAACAATTCGTCTCGTTAGTCGTCTACCGTTTCAAACCAATAAACTGTGTTCGTATAAAGTACAAAGGTATCGCCGTTCGAGGGTGCAACGACTACAGTAGTTATTTTAAACGAAGGAAGGAACGATCTGGCGAAGAACGAAAGGCTTTCGTCGAATGCGCGTAAGCTCTCGCGAAAGCAACGCTGTTCTTCGGGAAACCGACACTGCCGGCGCGATATCAAAAAGGCGAGAGGCTGATTCCTCCGCGGCACGGAAATAGATTCCGTTTTCAAGGATAACGAAAATGTTAAGCGTATGCAAAAATATACGCGTTGCCTCACCGCGCCGAGAACCAGTCTCTCCTACGCAAGGTTAACGACTGACTTATTTATTTTCCAAGTTTCATTTCCCGCCTCCCGCTCGTACTTTGTAACGCGTATTCTACAATTTGTAATTATTGTTACAACGCGAGAAATAAATTATTCTGTTTTTAACGCGTTTCCTTTTTTTCTTCTTGCGCGAACTCGGTATATAAAAGGGTGTAGCCGGGTAAGGGTATGAAATGTGTCATAAGCAAAAGATCTGTTGTCTTATTGAAAGATTTCAGACACATCCACGCCAATTTATTCATCGACTTATTTCAACCAGAAGGAGACTACAGTAAACCTTCCTCGAACGCGTTCTCCACATTTTCACGGATAAACAAAGAAAGGGATGCAGCAGCAAGACCAGTGGCGTGGCTGTCGCAACCGAAGTCTGTTCTCGACGAGGTCCTACGGACTACGCGAGACGGATTGTCTTTCGATCTGTGGAAGAAGAATTTTTTCATACAGAATTATGAAAATTCAGATACAGAATGTAGAGGAAGGTTGTGTTTCGAGAATACAGACCCAAAGGAACTGTAGCAACCGCTGGGACGCGACCAGTCCAACAATAAGCGCTCGTAATGTTTGCCAGTGAACTCGAGGAACCCTTCCATTCCGCACAGAAGTACTTAAAGTACAAAAAAAGGTCTTCATTATTTTGTTTCAGAGGCATGTAATATGGGTTAAATGTTATTTTTTTCTTTTCCGTTTTTGTGATTAGTAAATGATACGACGCCATCTAATTCCTTATTACGAATCAACAGATACAAATCCCTTCTGAACAACTACTTTCTGCTCGCCGAAATCTACAGGATTACGTAAGAAAAGCTTAACAATCTTTGGTCCCCCAAAGTAAAGTTTAACCAAAGTTCTACCTTACGTAAAAGTTACAAGGAATAAATTATCTGTCTATCTATCTAATTTATATTCCTCTACCTTGTTCCATCATTAAATCTGGCGTGGTGTAAGGGAATCCAGACCTCTCGGCGTCGACCAGATCTTGCATAATGGCAGAACAATATGAAACTCTCAAATCGGAGGGTATACCATGCGAGCATCCCATCTGAAATAATTTATCATTAGAGGGATTGCGATCGAACCAGCGAATAGTTGGCTAATTTTAACCTACTAATATACAAAGAACGTACGACTGGCGTCGTTATCGCGTACGAACCGCTTTGGCGACTTGAATGATCAACAGCCTGTGAGCGAGGGGATATCCCCTGGTGGAGTCGCGTCTCTTCAATATCTCGACGCACGTTTCGGGGATTTCGCAGCGTGGATTTAATTCATTCCGAACGATTTCACCGAGACATCGATCGCTCTCCTCCTCTTTCGGCGTTCCTTGCATTATCAGATCGCGAACGTCTCGGTAAGTCAACCCAGGCGTTGGACCCTTCTTCTCCAGGACGCCATTTTGCCAGGGTATCGGTCTCATCCACAGAGCAGGGTTGTTCAGCATTTGGTGCACTAGAATTAACGAGTCGACTTTTATTTACCAAGGGACGGCCGCGCTCTTTTTCAAATATAGTCACCCACGTAGTCGAACGTCCTTGGTTTCTGGAATAACGTGATCGATCAGGTACCGTCGAGTCGAGTCGCAGATCTGCAAAATTTCTGATAGCGTTTTCCACTGGTCCTGTCCAAGGTATCGCGCGTTTTTGTGCAGTAGCGTGGCAGCTATGTTGGCTGTTGCAACAATGTACGATCTTTAATTATTTTCTTGCAATTTTTAAATCAGTGTACATAGTATCCGCGTGTAGATAAAGCGATCGTTTGCGGTTCCGAGGGTAGTGGGTTCGAATCTCCGTGCCCCCCCCCTTACTTTTCGTTTAGACTCCTGCATTAATTTCTATTAATTAGATTTTAATGATATTTACCTTCGACGATAGTGATGGAGAAAGTGACGTCGGCGTTCATTTCGTGGGGCCTTCGATGAACGTAATCGACTACCTTGTAGAGCCCTGCTAGCTTCTCCTCTGCGATTATATTAAACGCTTTTTAATTTAGAACTCATTGTCAGAGTAAAAGTAAAATTCGATCTCACCAAAGTCCTCGAGAATTAATTTCCCGCAGGTCAGCGGCGAAAAGCTGCAGATGAAGAGGATCGTCCATACGCTGTTGAATCCTCGAAGCCGGTCCATGGTGTTCTTGTACGATCCTGAAGAAGTCAGTCCTCGACTTTGTCTTTATAGTGGTAGCTCCCACCATTGACCACGCGCAGTACGCGAATTTAACGAAATTGATAGGACACAGAGCTCCTTCCACCAGTTTGTCTTCATCGAGGAACGGACACGTTGAATCCTGGCCCATCGATCTTTCGAGAGGAAATTTCTTGAACGGAAATTGAATCCACTCGAGGGAGTTCGATTTAACGTTCGAGGAGAAACAATTCCTGCAGGTCGAAGAGCAAACGTATCAGAAATTGACGCGTTGAGAAAGGGTAGGACTTATACTAAATTGATGCACAGAAATATTATAGTTCGATAGACTATGTATCCTTGCAAGTAAAATGTTCTAAAATTAAGTTCTGTACCCTTTCTTCAATTTTATTAATGTAATTTGGGAAACACTCGTCGCGATGCATGTAGAAATCAAATTTATCTTCGTTCGAATAGATTTCCTATAATTAAACATAATTAATCGTCGAAGTTGTTTTTGTAACGTTAATTTTGCTATTGTCTATAGATATAGGAGTTGTATATATTGCTATAAAAGGCGCAAATCAAATTTATCGAATTGATTTCATCGTAAAAGATTGTCTAATAGAGAGGCATTCAGAATTAAATATTATTAAATATATTCGATTTTATTTTTTTATGTTGCTAGTGGCGCCATTGGTGGGAAATTGCCCAAGTTTGTCGAGAAATAGTACCAAATCGTTGCCGCTAGATGTCGCTAGTAAATATTTATATACCGAAATTGCACTTTATTCACCTAATTTATTTTATTATGTTAAATAATGAACTTGTAATTATATTACAAGCATTATAATATTAAAATTCGTTTGGCAAAATGATTTTTAAACGTTAATTTCTGAAACCAAGTATTACAGATTTTAGTTGTGGCATCTAGCGGTGACAAATGAGAACTATTTCTCGACAAGCTTGAGCGTTTTTCCGCCGATGGCGCCACTAGTTGCGTTGTTTATAAAAATAAAGTAAAATAAAATTAAGTCGAATATAATAAAAAACGAAATCTTAATGGCTGTTTTAGAAAATCTTTTACGATGAAATCAATTCAATAAATTTGATTTGATATTATTTATATAAATAATCTGTCTTTATTTTATATTGTTCATAACATCAAGTGTAACTGCTTACATTCAATAAACAACTGACAGCTACAAACACTTACAATTTACAATTGAAATCGTATAACTAACATTTAAAGTATTAAAGTGTAATAAATGATAATAAGAAGTCAAGTTCTACAAAATATATAGAAACATATTTTTACTATAAATTTTCTTCAACTTATTTATAATAAACGCTTGATTCTTATTGCTATTCATGTTTTTTTTTCTTCTAGGTTACCAAAATCTTGGTCTATAGTATATTTGTTGGTATGCTAACGAGGTGATATCAGTAAAACTTTGTATCCAAAGTTATTAAGCGTGAAAAATACTTAAAGATGTTTTTAAATCTATCAAAGAAAATATTCGTTTTATCCTTATTATCACCAGCCTTTTATAAACAGTTAAATTTCTTAAATAAGCTAACTTATTTACATTTTCAATAACTTAACAATAGTTACAATTCTAAAAAACTGTAGCATGATCTTAATAAACTACATTTCACTAGACCTACCCATTGTATCGCATTCTATTGCATTTTTATAACCATCAGTTGGTTTCAAATCTTCAACTTAACGATAAGAAAATCTTGTGCCTTAATAGCGTACAACTATATAAATACAAACTTAGAGTACTGTAAACACTAGTAAGTTTTTATGTGCAACATCTAGAACAATGCCAATTTTCTTTAGACAGACCAGACATTCTCCTAGCAGAAGCCTTTCTGCGATATCAGTCTTCGATTTGAAAATGGCAACAGAACATAATAAAAATTTCAACGATACTCTTCTATACTTATCCTACATATATAGAAAAATAAACGTAGGTGTACGTTTTTCACATCAGTTTAAACGTTTCTTTTGTTACTTAATATAAGTAAAGTATACTAAACCCTTAATCATAAATTATTATGTTGCTCGGTGTTCTCAAATTCGACTTCTAACTGAAGTCTGTAGTCCATAGCTATGAAGACTAAGATCAGCAGCATCGGTAGACGAAAACGTGATTGCCATCCAAGTTTGAGCATAAAGATCATAGCTTTGTGAAACGTGCCACCGTTTCCCAAGAAACTTCTCGATGCCATTTTTTGCATAATTATAGCAATCATACAGAGCAATGTTGCTGTCGACGTCGAAAGATTAGTTCCCAACTGTTCGACGATTAGCAAACGTTAGAACGATCTTCGAACAACTTTTAGGGGAATATGATTTGCGTTTAGAGCTTTAGAAATTAAAGTAAACACTTAGAACATGCTCTACTTTTTGCTAATATTCGTGGATGAAATATTGCGCAGTTGAGGTTAAATTTGATGAAACCTCAACGATATTTGTCACTGGAAACGTTTCAGATGGATGATATTTCCGAAATATTCGACTAACTTATCTTCGTCGAGTATACTTTGATAAGAATGGAATATTTAACTTCTCGAAGCACAACTGTCAAGCTGCGCGGAAATATGCATTGACAGATACTAGTTCACAAATCGGTGTTGTTAATTAAAGTATGGATACTGATGGATACTTCGTCGACTACTTGATACGCCTTTTCGTACTTTAAAGTGAAACTTCAAAGTAAACTTAAAAAAAAAAACATTATTCGAATCCATTCTGCGAATTCTAGCTTGTAAATTTTATTCTATTAAATGTAAAAATGATTAAAATTGAAAAATGAAAATAATGCGTGAGAAAAAATGAAGTAAATTTATTAATTAATTATGCTTTTTAATCGTATTCTATCAGACATCGAGAGAGAAATTTTATCAATTCTGTTCGTACTTATGCTTTTTTGTAAAGAAAACATCTTGAATGTAAAATACATACTATATTATTTATTATTAAGGATTAATGTTTTTAGGTGATTCCTAAGGAAAAGATGTGAAAAGGTATACGTAAAAATCTGTCAGAAGAAATTACTGTTATATTTGCATATAGCTAAAATGAAAATAATGCGAAGTTGCTAATATTCGAATAACTGATTTAAATTTCGCGCTCGTTTTAGAGTCAACCTAATGGCCATCTACCGGTGAATATACCGAACTAATTTTCGGAGTGTGGTCAGCGCCTCTATCGGGAAAACGCTCATGTTTGTCCTCGATTAGTTCCAGCTGCCATCGTTAGATGGCGCCATTTACACTGTTTTTACCGACATGATGGTAACTTACCATCCGGCGTCGGTACATACCATGAAAATAACGCCATCTAACGGTGAAAACAGGAACTAATCGAGGACAAACTTGAGCGTTTTCCCGATAGAAGTGCTGACCAAACTCCTAAAATTAGTTCGGTACATTCACCGACAGAGGGCGATTAGATAGACTTTGGAAAGCGCGCGAAATTTGAATTAGTTATTCTAATATTAATAGTAAATTCTTATTTTTTGCTTTTACTCTTTCACCGCGAGATGGCGAGTCGATCGATGGACACCATTTGAGCATTATTTATATAGTTTATAATGTGTAACTTAGTAGTTTAAAATAATACCTTCAGGTATGAATAGAAAAATGCTTAAAGGATATTTAACTTAAATTACTTGATATAAGTTTATCATAGATCAGTATTTGTTATGCACAAATAGTAACCCGTGTATCTTTATTACGGTCATGACCTCCGGCCTAAAAAATATCAATGTCAATAAACAGAAGTTCAGAATGACAGAATTTCTGTCTTTTTATGTATAAAATTGAAATTGAAGAAGAAACATTAGGTTAAACGAATTGGAATGGGCGCGGCACGTGTTCATCGTACCACGTTGCATGCTGTGTCTCGCTCAACTATACTGATACCGTATTACTATAGTTTAATGCTGTATACTTACCGTGTAACGAGCGCAACCGATAGCAATTTATGTAACGCCGTCGACAGCCTTTGGTGGGGTCAACCGAATAAACATATTCAACAAGCAATCTCGCGTAGCAGTTAGTCTCACGTTTTTAACTATGAACATCGACTTTGAGGGTAAACGCATTTTCGTAACCGGCGCTGGACGAGGTACGCTATAAAATTAGCATATACGCATGCCATTTCCTTTGCTCTCGGCATCTCGTTATCTACATTATAAACACGAAACCTATAACGTTCTTAAACGTCTGTCTAATAATCGTTTCATCTCTGCAACGAGTCGAATTGGAAAGCTTACTCGATTGCCTGAGAATGTGTATACAACCAATCGGGGTCGATTATATTTATACACAAACCGAGATAGGGCTTATCTCGATCTACAACCTTTTCAAGTCCTATGTCAAACGAGGCTCGACTATCCTCCGATTTACAAAAATATCGTATAATAAATTCTGATAAGTTTTTCGTTGGAATCTATTTGTTTTATACAAAAATAAATAGAAATATCTACCAGAGTGTAAAATGTATTTTATCGATATCTTTTCGTTACTCGTTGATATACGTTTATCAGCGTATTAAACAGTAACCAGCAATCAGCAAAAGTTCGATTATGTAAACGTTATTCTTTTGTTCTGCCTTTGCGGTGATACTTCGAGGTCACTTTCCAAAGAAAAAATAAATGCCTGACTGCAGAAAATGTACAATATAGATCGTTAAAAAATCGTAGGCATCGGTAAACAGTTGGCCCTCCGTCTCTCCAAGTACAACGCGCAGGTGATAGCGCTGTGCAAGACGAAGGAGAACCTGACGACGCTCAGCGGGATAGATCCACGTATCCAAACCGTGTGCGTGGATCTTCGCGACTGGAATGCCACCAGAAAAGTGGTCGAGAGCATTCTACCTATCGATCTGTTGGTGAACAATGCCGGCGTCGCGGCTCTTCAGCCCTTCCTGGAAGCCACGGAGGAAGACTTCGACGTGACTTTCGACGTGAACGTCAAGGCCATGCTCAACGTCTCCCAGGTGGTCGCTAGTGACTGGATCAAGAGAAAAGTCGGCGGGAGCGTCGTCAATGTGTCTTCGCAGGCCAGCCAGGCTGCCCTGATGAATCACGCTGTCTACTGCGCCTCCAAAGGAGCCGTGGACATGCTGTCCAAGTAAGTAACTAACGGAATGATAAGATAAACAAGAAACTTTTCCGCGTTTCCATTTTCAGAACGATGGCTCTCGAGCTAGGCCCGCACAATATTCGAGTGAACACCGTGAACCCCACGGTGATTATGACAGAAATGGGAAAACTAGGCTGGAGCGAACCGGCCAAGGCGCAGAGCATGCTCAGTAAAATACCACTGGGCCGATTTGGCGGTGAGTAGTGATCTCAGTGTCCGTGCCACTGAGTCTTCATCCTTCTGGAAATAATTGTAAGGTTACGATACGTCTTCTATTCGCAGAAGTGGACGAGGTGGTGGACGCCATCGTCTTCCTCCTAAGCGATCGCAGCTCGATGATCAACGGAGTCGCTCTACCCGTAGACGGTGGATTCTTGGCTACGTAAACTGCGTCTCTATGTACACCGAATCTCGTTTCTAAAATAAACTGACTGGTTTCAGAGACAATTGCACGATTAACGACGTCGTATTGGGGGTACGAATAAGTGTTGAGGGAGAAGATGGCGCAACTAGTATACTTTATACTTTATTTATTTATTTAATAGTATACTAGTTACGGCATCTGTTGCAAATCCCTCAAAACTTATTCGTACCCCCAATAATATATTATTATACGTTAGATCGTCCAAATATAAGCTAAACGGGGAATCGAGGAGATTGGGGATGGAGTAAAAGAAATGCTGAAACGTGGTTGTTCGTTTATCTCGTTTAATTTAAAAAATGCTTCGTTTCCTCTTTTTATTATTCAACTAGAATTCGGCGAGCCGACGACAGGCTGACCGCGAAACGATCGCGCTCGTCGCAGAAGAAGCTCGTATTACCGAAAATATTTTAGCGAGTCGCGTCGGTCCGCGGCTGCTCCGACGCCGCCGTTTCCGATCTAAAAACAAACGTTCGTTTCCGGCTCCTAATCGGTATCATTTACCCCTACACGGTGAACATATAAAGAGCGGCGGAGAAAAACGCGAAATTAGACGGCCTGCACGAAGGAGAATTTCTTCGACGAATGAAATGATCGGACGTCGCGGTTGGCTCGTTTCTCGCGTACGATTTACGTATAACCCTTTACGCCAGCGATTCTTAATCGTTCGTCGAACCATTTCGATCGTCGAACGCAACGCCGAGCGATTCGGACGAGAAACGATAGCGGAGAATTATTATTCGCTCGCGAGACGAACATGCCCGATTGTCATCGGCGTAAAAAATATACGATTCGATCCTAGATGATTAAGAATCGCTTCGCGACGGTACGAGTACTAGGGAAAATTCAACGTACATAGAAACGGCGTTCGATTCGCTTCTCGCACCTTTAGCTGCCTATTTTGATTTCGTTTATCCGGAGAATCGTGTTTTCGTCGCATAAAGGATCAACACGTTCGGCGCGTCGACGCGTTCACCCGATAAGAAAATGCAAACAACGAAATGCGAACGGAAAATTTGGCATTCGCATGAAAACCTCGACGATCGTCGCCGATTATCGTCGCGTGCACGCTTACAACGGTCGCGCACGCGACGTTTTCGGAACGAAGAAGCGAACGGACAACGATGGTCGTAATCTTACAATTGCACTTCAGTTAGGAGTTTAACGAACTCACATCAAGAATGTCAAAGACAATGTAAGTTTAATTTGATCTCGCTAGATCGACCCACGGGGGGACACGGGAATAGGCGACGTTATCTTATTTGGGTAAAAAGTCAACGAATAAAAGATAAACGAGTAGTCGAATAAAAACACGAATCCGAATTACGGAATATTAGTCGATATTTTGGTTGCGAGCCTTTGCAGCTGGCTGCTTCGAATGGCGCTGATATTCGAACCGTTCGACTTAACTCTTTCGTCACGGGTGCTGACTATAATAATCGGCGCACAACGAAGGGGTTAATCGTTATTATTCGTCATCTTTTATCCGAATGAAATTCTGCCCATCTCTGTTGGGTCACGCGTCGTCCGACGGTATAAAAAGAAAGAAAACCTACGTGGCTTCGCTAACAACAACGGAAGCAGCCTCTTTCGTCGGTGGGTCGATGCTCGGAACAAGAACGATGGATTCGAACAGCGGCGAATTTACACAATTATTCCTTGTCGTTGTTAACATCGCGCCGTCACGATTGATCGCCGCAGATCGATCAGCGGGCCTGTGCTTTCTATCGATCTGTAGCTCTTGCCATCCTCGGAGATCTTGAACAATAAGAAAGGTGAAAAAGACAGCGAACGAGTCTCTCTCGAGAAGGATCGTCGCGATCACGTCGCTTTAACGCGTTCTGTACGATACCGGTTAACGATCGATCGCGTATCTGAAGCAAAACGAATGGGGTGATGCCGGTCGATTACAAGGCCTTGTGTAGTAAATGTATTTCCTTTTTAAATTACCGTTCTAGTTGGGATCTTATCTATAGGTGCATCCAGCAGAGGCAACCGTTCATACTCTTGCATTCTTTGCTTCGATTCGAAGGAACCAGACGAATCAAAGCAGAAAATCCGAGAGAACCACTTAACGGTTCTCTGTGTCGAATGCACCGTATGTTCGCGCAGGTAATTTTGATCGGTTGAAGTTTCCGGGAACCCCGAGGTTCCGAAAGGTGTCGAACGTGTCAAAAGAAAATGGAAGTCCACGGAAAGAAGACTGTCTGGCTCGTCTAGGGTTCGTCCTTTGTAATCTCCGATTCTTCTTGAAAACCTCTTTAAGATCGAGATTACGAACCAGGTGTACCTAGAAGACGTCGAACGAGTCGATCGTTTAGCCGCTGGTGCTTTTCATCAACCTACAAAGAAAGAAAACGTGTATGCGAGAAGGAAGATCGAGTCTCGGAGATGGCAAGAGGTGGTTGTGCGATGATAGAACGAGAAAACGAAAATTTCGCAGTCGAGTGAAGACGAAAGCCACGAGTATCGTGTTTCCTCGCGTACTCACACATTCCTCTTAATCTCCCAAGAAGATGTACACTGTCCACCGTTAAATACAAAACCGTTCTAAACATCGCGTATCTTATACATTTCGATATAAACTAAGCGAAAGCAAGTATACTACGATATCGAGGAAGATCGTTTAACCCTAGAGAGTGCGCATCGAATTTCCACGTTAGCGTAGATCGGGAACGAGGTTATTATCGAGGTTATAATTGAGGTTACAACGTAATTAATTAAATTGAACGAAGTTATTCCTTTGAAAACGTTGCAAACATAGTTACGTTTCGCTTATGGAATGATAAGAATCAGTGTTCGGTCGTTAGGAGCAATGTTTTTATTCTAGGTATATTTATACAGAATGACAATTGTATAACTTAAAAAGAAATTTAATAAAAAAAAAAAAGAAAGAAAGAAAAAAAGAAACGAAAGAAACGATCAACAGAATCCGCATCGAAGTGCAAGAAGAAATACAACAAAAACATGATCGAAGTTAACTAATTAAATTACTATATCATTCCTTCTGCTCCGGTTTGGGTTCAATTTTTTCTTTTTCTTTAATACAACCTTATCCTATACCTGGTTTTATATTTATCAAACAGCGTAAAAACAGTTTCTCTTATTTACCTTTATATACAAGTACTTATTGCGTTTTATTTAGTAGTCTGTCAGCGCGTTTCATTTTCGTATGGTATACTTGCTTCGACTAAACTTTAATCGCTGCATACAAAATACGCGAGTCTCGGGACGGTTTTACAGTTGTGGCGAACAGTGTTGTATCTATAACGCAACAAATAAAAAAAAAAAACAAAAGAAGGAATTAACGAAACGGGAAGGCAAGCCCGCATCAGCTCGCTTCGCGACGGCTAAAACGCTTCCTTTCATTCGGCTTCACCGCATGGTACGCAAAGACAGTTTATAATATATATATACACACATATATATATATGTATATATATGTATATAGAGTACACTCTTTGTCGGTATCGGTTTTGTTTGTTTCCTCGGATATTTCGTTTATCTAATCGTCTCTCATTGTTACTTTCTCACGCACACGTTTACACACGGGGATGCACGCACGGACTCACACACACACACGCAAATAGAACGTTCGCTCTTCCTCCATATCACGCTTTTCGCATCGTTTATAGTTATATAGTAAATTTTTTTTCTCCCTTAATGGATCAATAGTAATTGTATATATATGTACATATACAAACCGGTTGCTTCGATACAATTTTATCGATTAGTACAGTTAAAATACGATTAATCGTACATCCCGACGCGATACCGGGACCATCGTGGCGCCTTCGGGCAGGAGACCGTTTTACGTTGTTCTTTAACCCTCTCTCTCTCTCTCTGAATTGAATTTTTTGTATCGCAGTTCTCCTCGAACTGAGAAGCCCCGCGGTTCGACAAACCCCATAGTTTCGAGAAGAAAGAAGAAACTCCTCTAGGCCGAGCAAACCCCGTCTGTCGTACAAGTTTTCTTTCGCTTCGTTTCGAGAGTCCTCGAAATCGCAGCGCTCGACTTTATTCCGCTCAGTTTGCGCCAACGAGGATAAACGTTCGATTCATCCTCATCCCCGTATTACCAACGAAAGGATACGCGCTACAGTTACGAAGAATTTAAAGAAAAACTAAAAAGTCGCTTTGCAATTATCTTCGAAGTTGTGAAGAAACCAAAAGAAAGAGTTAACACGAACCGCGGTCTGGGAATTATAGACTGCTCAGGGCCACCGAGCGGCTAACCCTTTTACTCCCGTTGCTCCGTCCTCAGCTTCTACGCTCCGTCCACCTTTGTGCTTTCGGTCTCCCAATTAACACACCGACCGTCGCATCGTCTAAATTTTTATTTACACCGACGCGTTACGGTTGCGCGGTTCGCATCTAAATTCCCGTTCCTCGGAACTCGAAGTACGAAGGTACAAAATATAGAGAAATTTTGAATAAAATCGGTTCGCGCAGTCGGTGCGTTACAGGAGCGAGCGGCGAAGTCGGGATTTCGCGACGAGAGACGTGTTTCGTGCGACGCAAACTGTGCTCGGTTAAAAAATGAAACGGAACCGGAGGATTCGGTTGCTCCTCGATTTACGCTGGCGTCGATCACCTCGAGAATGATTTGATTCGAGAACCTTCGTGGGGGTGCAGGGGGGGGGTGGGTGGGAAGCGACGAGGTCGGAACGGTTTCCGCGTATCTTGTCAGTCATGATTGGAAACGCGAGAACATTCGCTCGCGCTGGCAGTGTTTGTCTCGTCCGAGGTTGACGACTCGAGGAATCCTCCTCGATTCGACTACTCTATCGCAAATTGCACTAAACATAAATCTGCTAAGAATTTCGAGAACGATCGCTAACGAAAAAATGATTTCGGGGTAGCATCGACGTCGAATCTAACTCGAATGAACCTTAAATTATGTGGATCGAAATGAAATCGTCGTCGCGATTGCATTGAGGAGACCTTCCTCGAGCGAAGAATGCGCGTTAATCGAAAATAAAAGAGTGAAAAAGAATGAGAACGATGGAAGGGGTCGTAGACGTTGACATCGAATAACGATTACAAAAAGTAATTATTACGGGTATCGTTCTGTACAAAATTAACGAAATTCGTGAAGCAGTATATCACGCAATATTTGTAACGATCGTCCCTAATTACGTTGATAATTGGTACAAAGGTAGTTCAAGTATATCGTAACTCTTACTCGTAACAATTTACAATCGAGAGGACAAAGGCAATTCCTTCGTGCTTGCGTCGCTACTGCCGAAACATCGTTAACAATAATCCGGTCGATAATTCCCATGGATTTAAATTAGAGGAGCAAGCGGCATCCGCGAGAGCGCAGAGGACAGAGAACAGAAATACGGTGGCAAAAACGAGAGGAACGCGCTAAGATCGCGACACGCGACGGAAACCGAAATCGCGGACCCGTCGCTTCCGGTTCTCTCGCGTACGGTCGACGAGAGAAACTTCCGTTTGTAAGTTTCCGAGTAGATCGTTGCGATCGATTCGTGTTCTTTGTACAAGTTACAACGTAGCGAATAGTGTAATTAACGGTAGAAGCAGCGGTAGTTGTAATGGTAATAGTAATAGCTGGTAGTAGTTAATAGTAAATAGTTAATCGTACATAGTAATAATAGTAGCGGTAGTAGTACCCTATGAAAAATAAAAAAAAAAAAATAAAAAAATTACATAGAAAAACATGTGTCGGTATAATATATATTTATGTATAACCAGTTTTCTTATCACGTTATTTTTTGTTTACTCGCATAATTTTTTTGTTTCTTTTTTTGTATGCAACTCGTCGACGAATGTTTATACAAGATGTTGATCCGGGAATGAGGAGGAGGAAAAGGATGAGGATGGTAGGATGAGAGGAGCGAAACGGGAAGTGACGTGGGTGGAAAATTTGTTTGTGAAGACCGAGAATGGAAGTGGACGCGCGGGGGACGAAAGGAGATTAAAGCGTCCCACGAACTGCTCCGACGTGACGTGAGCCCACGTCACGTCGGAGCAGCCTGTGTTCGATCGTTCCCTATGCGATCTCTGCGAGAAATAAATTCAGTTTTCGCAAGAAAATTGTTTACAAAATCTTATCTTTCTACTTTTTCCCTCGGCCTTTCCTATCCTTCCCTAAGTCTGGACACGCGAAATTTTTTCCGTGCACGTTCTCAACGCAAAAGGCATAGCACGTGGGACACGCATACAGCACAGTGATTAAGTACGATGCTTTAGGAAAGTCCTTCGTCAAGATCGCATACGTAGACGCACGTGAGCGACCGTAGCTCTTTAATGGACGCGTCTCGTAAAACAGAATTCAATTTTTCGAGCATAAAAAAATGTTCGATATCTAAGTACTAGTCAATTTCCATGATCGAATAAACCTGAAACAATAAAAGGCTCGACGATCTCGGAGTTCGCTCGAATCGCTTAGAGTCTATAAAAATAAAAGATTTAGCAACATTTCGCATGATTCTAATAAAATTAACTGGTACACACATCTTTACAGCAAAGTAACAGAATTATACGGGATTTGTTTCGCTTGGTTTGTCACCTGATTCGCAGACCCGAGCTTCGAGACTCTTCCGCTCGTCGTCGGACAACCGGACTACGGAAAGACTTTTCTAATGCATCGGAGAAGATAGGGTTTGGTGGTGTTTACTGGCAATCTTCTCGCCCAATTCCTCCTTTCTCTTGATTCTGAATCGCGTTCTACAATAAAATAACAATTTCCTATGTTTAAAGACAATCGTAAACAGAGCCAAACCTAAATGACGTAGAAGGCTGGGTATGGTACCGTTCGCCAAACGGATTTCTCGCCACCTCCTCGACTTCGTTTCGCCACCGAAAATCGGCTTTTCGCGTTAAAGAAGAAAAAAAATAGAGGAGGACGCAGCAGATCGAGGAGAGGTGATACGCTGATCAACGAGAAGCCGCGAATCGTCTGTTTGATAAGGACACGAAACGATCGCCACCTCCGTCCGAATGAATCGATCGACGATCAGATTTACGCGCGGACGCGAACTGTACAGTACGCTTTGATCGATGTTGGCGCGATTCGCCGTGATGCTTCAACGTCTAACGCAGTGCCTCTCAATCCATGACTCAATCTCGACCTGAAATTAGGTCGTGGCAGCGCGCCATCTACAATGATTCAGGTTTTTATAAACAACAACGACAAAATCGAATGAAAATATATAATCGAACAAATTGGTCGCTTACTCGTATCACGTATTACGATAAATCAAACAATTATTTTCTTCGGGTAATACGAGCGACGCTATTTCTTGATATCCCTTTATATTTTCATTTACTGTTTTCGAGTGGGTCCGCGAAAAATTGCCGAGCGATCCGAGCTCCAGGAAGTTTGAGAAGCACTGATCCGGCAGAACCGAGCGAAGCGTTTACACTCGGCGAAACAAACATACCGACTGTATTCGCTCGCCGCGAGGTCATTGTACTATATTCCGTACGATCGTTAAACCAGAGCGCCGACGGGGCGAATCTTCGACGCTCAGCCGACGGGTTAACTCGCCGTTAACGAAACCATTGTATTCGTTACATCATTGAACTAAATTGGGCTCACCCGAGAAAAATTACTCGACGACTGATTTTTCTCCTAGCGACACATCGTTAGGTATCGCGTGTCACAGCTCTGTCGTGAGCGTCATTCGACGCGCGATTTCGTCTATGTACAAATCATGGTGTTCGTTCGGTATGCTACATATATCTATACAGTTACGCTCGAATCGAATTCTCGGCGCGTTCGAGCCACCGTTCTTTGAATATCGAAGCAGCCTCGAGCCGAGAATCCGAAAGTCGAGTTTGCCTGAAGAAACTTCAGTCGAACTTTGCGATCCGGGAAGAGGAGTGCCTCTTATTTAAAAAAAAAAAACAAAATAAAAAAAAAACGCGAGATCTCTGGTTCGCTATCGGTATTCGTTCCAAGACGCAGGAAGACTCGTGTCCAGCAAAATCGTGGCAACAGCAAGGACCATCATCGAAGTCGCGTACTGTACGTTCGCCGATATACCCTAAAGCGTGGGCCCAAGTCACGTCGGAGCAGTCTGTGGGACGCTTAAGAATCACAGACCCCTGCAGAGCGTCCTTCGTCGAAACACCACGAACAATCTGTGCATATGTATACGCGTTGTCCTTCTCTATCGACCGAACCATGTTCGTCGCGAGTGCTGTTTTCCCAGGTAATCGTGGCTCGCGCGGACAATGATACGATTACTCGCGTCTGGGCGCTGTTACGTAGTCGGTTCTAAAACGGCGGTCGACTTGGACACCTAGATCGTCCCATCTAGATCGTTTCACCGCGATCGTTCTTCGAGCACGGTTTGCTCCGCATCCGGGCGACTGGATCTCCTCGCGCGACCGTTCTGGCTGGATCACGAAGACGCTAGAGATGAGCAAAACTCCTGTCCAGATAACAGTCACCGATAAAAGGTCGACAACGTTTTATTCCTTATTGGTTGAACGAAAAGTGGGGCTTGTGTTCGAGCGATTAAATCGTTCTACGTTTGTTTTTCACAGATATAATTCGAGGAAAATTTTGCTCATCTCTGTCAGACAGACCAGATAGTAGAGAACGCGCGTCGGACTCCAAAGAGCCAGCGTTGGGCAGTGATTACTTGCGATAATCGTACAATACGTGTGTTACAGTGAAAGCGCGAACTACAACGAACGTACACATATTTTCCAGGAATTCTAGCGAGAACTAACCAGAATCTAACCTAATCCAGACGAAATTCACCAGTGAATGTATGCATTCGTTATTCATCCTTACACTGTAACGCACATTTTCAGAAAATTGTATGATAAAGGCGTATGTATACGCTCTAATACATCGAATAATAATATATATATATAGGTATATATAAAAGGCGTACATAAACGGTCGGTGAATTTTGCTCGGTACATTTACTGTTCTATTAAACTGATACAGTATTAGACATATCGTTACACGTTGCACAGCAACCGATCGAGTAACTGAATATCGAGAACAGTTTCGATATCTTCTCGCCTTCGACAATGAAATTTAGTTTCTAAGCTACATTTAGAGTGTACAATGAGAAATCGGTGATCGGTCGGAGCTAATCGTGTCTGATTATTCGTTAATCATGACTAGTGATTACTCGGTAATCGTAATCATGGATTATGCCCAACGCTGGTTCTCGTAGATCACGCTCGGTCGAATGGATCGTCGACCTGGACAGTCTTCCGCGATATAGGTCACTGGATTCGCCGCCTACGGAGGGTCACGGCTCTATGCTGAAGAAGACGACGACAACGACGTATCTGCTCTATTGCTGCTGCTGTTGATTCACTCGTCGAGATCATCGGCTGCAATTCTGACCCAGGGCGGGGCCATTGTCGTCGCATTGGCGCTTCCAAAACAAAAGACACACAAAACAGCGACATTAGCGCGACACCGTCCTCACTGTTAAATGATTTTCGTCACCGAAACTTCGCCATTCCCGTCGCCGTTTGCGATTTCCTTCTCTCTTCCGATCGGCTCCCGTTGTCCGTGTCTCTCCTCCTCTCGCCCCGTCGTCTAGGCGTTTCTACTTTCGGCGGGCGATCAACGTGAGAGCTCTTCCGTCTCGTTTCGACGTGCCGTCATCGTGATCGTCTCGGCACTGGCTCGTTCTCGGCGCCGCGTTTAGCTAACGAGCGGCCGAGTTCTCTGAGACGGCAGAGAATTCGAGACGAGCCGCGATCGTCCAAGTTATCGCAACGAGAGCGAGAGTTTCGAGAGGGATGAGGCGACGAGGTCAGAGAGAGAAGGATCGCGAGGCGAACGTTTATCCACGATTTCAGTTTTTCGCCGGCGTCCGCTACCGTGGCACAGGAGATACTATCGCCCATTCTTTGCCTACTTTCGTGATTTAGAATTAGTGTCTTAGCTTTCGGTTACCTGAAAACAAAGTCAACGAAAGAACATGAAGCTCGATTCCGGCGGGTCTCGACGCCGGGCGTTTCGGTGTCTACGAGATTTAACGTGTCTTGACAGTAACGAGAGAATCAGAAGAAAACAGAAACGTGCATACCGTTCATGCACTAATCCTCGAATGACCAACGTCGGTCCGCCCAGTGCTGGATGTCTCGAAAATCCGTCGACGTGCGTACTCGATTTTCGCGAAACATTCGGATTTTGATTAATTTTAACGAATACGTGCGAAACAATCATCCATATCGCTGAACTTATCTCTCGATATACGAGTTACAGCTTGCGTAAAAAAAAATAGAAAAAAAAAACGCGTCCGTCTCTACTTCTGCTGGTTCTACGAGTAACTGTAACCGTAATTAGCAACACGGTTCGTTAGAAGCCGAATAACCGAGCGCTCAAGAAAATCGAGTACGTAAAGAGCTCCAGTTACGTGACGTTGAACGATAACACGGAGCAACCAGTTGCCGAGCAGAGTTTCGCAACAACCAGAACGACAATTCCCTCTTTTCGTTACGCTCCTATTCGTCGAGACGTAACGGTGACTATCTTGAAACCTAAACGCGAAAGTACGTTCGTAACCGTGTTACGCCAACGCGCTCGAGTTTAGATTTCCTTCTTTCACGTTTGGGCATCCCGACGAACGCGAACGATTCGACGATCCAGGTACGCTCTATCGCGACAACGTATTCGTACCGGTTGTACCTCGGAGACAAACTCTCAAATTTCCCCGATTTGAACTTGCTTGCCACGGAGACAAATTTTCGAGCTCCGAAGAGTTTAATCGTGGAATATTTTATCGATCTAGATTTCTGAACGGATCACAGAAAAGTTTAATCGAGGATCTGGATCATCGGGAATCTTTATCATCGTTCGCTTGGCACATTAGGAATTCACGTAGAACCCACGTGGGTAAGAAAGTGAAGATAACCCCTTGCACTACGCGGAAATTCGGAAAAAGCCGCGCGCCAAACCCGAGCGCCCGAATGAGCGCAGTAAATGTAACAATGAGCCTGACTCGTGATTTTCAAGTTCGGTCTGAAATTTTCATCGGGAGTCAGACTCGTAAAAGTAGTGCAAGGGGATAAAGATACATTACTCCGTCCATCAGCGAAAGAGACAGAAGCTACTATATACAAGGTGTCCCAAAAATGTAACACTTTGAAAGGAGTGGTTCGGGAGGTAATTTGAAACAACTTTTTCACTTTTTCCTTAACGAAAATATTGTTCGAGGCTTCGTTAAGCAGATATTAACAAAAAAACTCGACCAATCGGAGCGCGTGGCCACGCGCTAGAGAGCCGCAGTAGTACAGACTACGCGTCAGGCGGCTCGCGCTCTGATTGGTCAGTGTTTTCCGTTAATATCTCCTTAACGAAACCTCAGACAACACTTTCGCTGAATGTTGTTTCAAATCACCTCCCGAACCGCCTCTTTCAAGGTGTTACAACATGTTTGGGACATCCTGTATATGTTTCCTGCGCTCGTCCCCTACTGGTTATGCAAAATATAAAGATTGTTCAACGTGAGTGTAAGAAAAGACCATTCCAGTGCACCCGACAGCAGGCAAACAGACTTCATCGTCGCATTTGGAAAGCATTTTCTCCACTGTCTTTATCATTGATCAGAGGAGTCGCGATAATTACAACGTTCGAGTTCGATCGAGTAATTCGATCCATTCGATGAATACGCGATGCAATTGAATATTAAGTAATCACAGGCAATTGAGTCGCGATTAAATCACGCGATGGACGACTATTAAAGTAATCGTTGGGTGCCAACGACGACCGGCGATCAAAGTAATCGCTATTCTACGATCTCTAGTGTAAAATTAATAACGACGTTTAACGTTCTTTCCAAATGACACAGTGCTCTCCCTCTTCCCTCTCAACTTCTCCCCGGATCTCGGTCGATCGAGGGAGAACCATGCCACGGTATCAAGACACCAATCTACCAAAAAGAGTGACCTGCCAAATTAGAGCCGAATGCAACTAACACCGACATCCACATCGAGATATAGTTCGCAAGCAAAAACAGTCTGTACACAGTCGGCGAAGAATAAATCATAATTCATTCGGAACCGTTCGCGTGATTCTATCGCGAAAACAAGGTACGCGCACTTACAATGAGTAACTTTAAGTATTGAAAATATGTATTCTGATAATGTACGCAATCGCGGGCTATATATACATACCTTCATCGTGAATAAAAATTATAAAGCGACGAAGTAAAAATTGCAGTAATTGCGGTAAAAGTTGCTCACTGTATACGTAACAGCATCGCCATAGTTCGTTTACAAAAATCGAAATGAAAAGATGCACGAAAAGAATGAAAAATCGTGACGCGATTGACTCTGGTGTCGAATATAGTTTGTGAATTGAATCGCGACGATTTAATGACCCCGTGTGCAATGTTGCATGCAAACCCCGATGACAGCACCAAGTGTAACAAGCTCGTTGCAATTACTACAGAAACGTTACGGCGTAAGAGGAAAAAGAAACTTTTGCTTTCGTCAGCCAATCGAAAATAGACGAATCAAGAAATTTGACATCAAGAAAGAGTAGAATGCTTTCAGAAAATGCGCGAAAGAATCTTCCTTCTTAAACCTCTGAATCGAGAAGACCCCTTAAGAAATAATTAAACGCGCGATTAGTTACAAAGCTACGAAACAGTGAGACCACACCCTCTGGACGCTAGGCAGAGCGAGTTATACTTAGGTGCTTATTGCGGTGTGATATAGCAACTCACTTGGACTTCGGCTGCATTTCTCCCTTACGGTGCAACCTCATACTGACCCTTCGCTCCTGGCCGACCGCGCCCGACGCTGAAAAACACCAGCAGAAAACAATGCATACCGCGGAAAAAGAACCACTTGCACCGTTAACACCTTCGTGCTCGCGTAATTAATTCTCTTTTAATGGACGGCGGTCTTTCGTGTTCCAAAAACAATTAAAAAAAACAAAAAAAAAGCTACAAAAAATCATTTGATCGCGAAAGACACGGTATACCAAGCTTAAAGAACAATCTTTGAAAGGCTAACACGAATGGCACGAGCATGAAGAGGTTAACGATTCGACGTATCCTCAGGTTTCTTCAGAGATGGGCAAACTGCTCTTGGATCGTGTTCGAAACCTCCATGTCCCTTAACGATCCCCATCGAAATTAGATTACGCGATTCAACTCGAGTTTGACCATCTCTGAGAATTGCACGTTAAATAAATACCGATAAAGATCGACGGAGAAATCGCGAGTATACTCCGACCCTTTAAAGCACCGTTGCAAAAGAGTTTGCAACGTAACATGAGTTAATTTTACATTCTCGAGGCATTTGTAAATTAAAAGCTTCTTCAGTTCTTTAATAGGAGACGTCTTCGCGTCTACGTATTTCTCGATCTTCCGACGTAGAAATTCGGAATTTAAAGGGTCAAGATACGCGATCGGTCTCCTTAGGAACGAGTTACAAAACGCATTCGCAGTCGTGCGGTAGCTCGAGTCGGGAAAATCAGAAACTAGAGAGCACAGTGTCCGGAGGTGTATGAAAACAGTACTCGCGTTACAAAAGCGCGCATCTCGCGGTTACGCGCGTTACAAGTTACACCCGTCGCAAGTCGAGCAACGTTCGGGCTACTTTACAGACGGTTTCGCGTCGCTTGTTCGTTGGCCGTGACCAACCATCCGTGCTAATACCGCTGGTATCGTGCGAGAATCGTTGCGATTCGATCCGAATTATGCTACAGGGTGTCCAACGCAAAGGTATTTACTCGATTGTCGTAATTGACGCGTTAAATGCAACGCCGGTTTTACGTGCCGTTCCGTTCAGAATATAAACAGATATCGGGCAACAAAATCTCAGTACCATTTATTGTTCGAAAGAAAAGAAGTCGGTGCACGTGGTTTCTACGTGAATAACAAGAGAAAGCAAACTGTTCGTAGGTTGATTTAAGATTTGAATTGAAATTATACTCGTCTGTTATTCGAATTAAGAAATGGTAACGCTAACATTACCTAACGCTGCAGAATTTCGATCGTCGGACACCCTGTATAGACTCTAGGAGACACTGTTGGTTCGCTGACGGGATTCTGCTCGAATAACGACAAAGTGTTTCGCTACA
The DNA here is from genome assembly GCF_026283585.1 of Hylaeus volcanicus. NCBI lineage: Eukaryota > Metazoa > Arthropoda > Insecta > Hymenoptera > Colletidae > Hylaeus > Hylaeus volcanicus. The sequence goes on from NC_071977.1 coordinate 31,869,539, forward strand.
CTCGAAGGATTAACGTAGAAAACATTCGGATCCGATGTGAAGTCGATCGCGACGGGCATCGACCGCACGGAACAGGAACGCGATGGACGGACCTTTCACGCTTGGCAATTGAAATGGAAAAAGCTCTCGACTTGAGAAACAATCGTCGAAAAGACATCGTGACGACGCATACGATTCGACGGTTCAGAAATGTAAAAATTGAACAAACAAAAAAAAAATGAAAAGAAAAGGAAAAAAATATAGAAAAGAAAAACAAATACGCCTCCGTGAAGACAGATGATGCGAATTAGAATTGAAAAAAGAAGAGTCTTGGATCGAGCTCGAAGTGTCTCTCGTACAATATGGTTTTTCCATTCAAGCCAAGTGAGAAAAAAATTTTGACAAGGATAATCGACAATGTCGTGTGGTGAAATAAATAAAGAGACCAGTCCTTGAATGGAAAAACATTTATTTGCTACTTCATCATCATCATCATCATCATCACCATCATCATCATCATCATCATCGCCACTATCGATAAAAACAGGATAATTACAAATAGATGCGCGATTGCGAAGACTCCCTGGATAAGTGAACAAAACAAGGGAGAAATAATGCGCGATAGGGAAGCAGCGATGACGCCTACCGTGGGATCCAGCGTTTAGGAAGAAGTCAGTAAATTCACAACTTCCCTGACGATCGGGAGAAACGATTCAACGTGCACGTGTTGCCGTTGTTGCCGAACGAAAGAAGCCCTCGAGATTACTAATTCGCGCGTAGAACAAGTAGAAAACTATGCTTTATTGTTTCTATCTAAGCTTTGGTAACCTTTCTGGATCTCGAGGTGCTTCTTTTCGTTGGATCGAAATCGGTCGTCGTGAACAGAGTGGCCACGATCGTCCGATCGTCGAAGAACGATTCACTTTCTGCGAACAAACGGTGCGTGAGAGGATTAAGCGCGAAGATGAACTATTTCTATTAAATCGAAAGCAACAAACAAGAATTTTCTCAATCTCTGCATTCGATGGATGTCTACTTACAATGTTCAGTGTTTGGAAACAGACTTGACTTTCGATGTATCTAGTAACAGTATCGAGGAATTATTATCAGCCTGGATTGCCATATGCTACTATAGACAATTTTTTTTTTTTTTAATTAAAGACTGTTTCTAAATAGCTCGGTAGATAAAGTATTAATTGACCGAATACGGTAAAGTCCCCTTAAATGCACAGGGCTCGGTACCGAACTTGCGTGTTTATCACAGAGTTCGTATATTTTTTTATGTCTGCCGACAAGCTTCGAACGTAGAGAAGGACAGAGAATAAAGAAGAGGACGGAGAAAAAACACCAGGGTACGTCGGTGTTTTATCCAGTTTTACCTGGATCGCGTTACACTGCTCGGTGCTCGAACTCCTTGACCCCTCAAGGGGTACAGCCCCCTTTTGGTGAGGATGGTTTCCGTGCGTTTAAGGAGATTTTACCGTACTGGTTTCGATTAAAATTCAATTTAGTGTACAAATTACTGTTCCAGCGTATCAATTGTTACGTCACAGAGCAAATGAATTTTTGTGATAAACCTGCGAGGAATTAACGAACGCTTTGCTGCGATTCTGGAGATATTTCTTTGTTCCTTCGCGCCTAAATCCTCTCACGCAGTTCTTGCTCTTTCCATCGCGCTGGAATCCCTCTCCCCCCGAAAAAAAAACGAACGCGGCGACACGTTCGGCTAACATCTTCGAAGATCGACAAATTCCTATCAGAAACATCGATTTCGAACTCGACCTTTCGGATAGTAAAAACTAGTTTGTATTTACGTCCATACCCTACCTCAAAAAGTAAACACACTCGCTCTATATGGATAATAAACGCTGGGTTATGATTACAATGTTCGATAAGCGTCGCGATGGAACACTCGAGACGGTTAACGATTAAATGAACGAACATAAAACGGTATGTTGCGAATTCTAATTAGCCCTCTATTACATATTAATCAGGAACTCGATAAAAAATCTCTACGAAGTACAGACGGAATCTCGTGTTCTTTTTTACGGATACGTCTACTAGCTGCGCGGATTCGGTCGCGTATCGTTCAGGACGAATATCGATTAATCGACGGATACATTAACGACGAAGAGAAATCTCTTTTACGGAAAATAAAGCGATAATCCATGCGATAGAGGGTTAATTATACGATGGGAGGCGTACGATTCGTTCGCGCGAGACAATTATTCTCGAGTCGGATCGGACGGTGTGACGCATTGGTGAAAAATGAAGCGAGCACGACTTCGATACATGAGCGTTAATTTTTGCTTTCGAAAGTAGACGAACGTTCGTGTAAAGGAGAAAAGACGAAGGTAGAAAATGTTAAAAAGTATAAAACTGTTTCGAGGAACATAAACGTTCCCTTTCGAATTTTCGATATAAAAATCAGTCTGAGGAATATCAGTTCTTCGATTAGTCTCGTAATCGTATAAAAATTAGTAGGCGAAATTACGGACTACGAACTACTCTAAAATTAGGAAGAACTTTCGGGAGTTTCGCTCAATTTATCGTCGCTCCGATGGACCACCGTATATCCGAATAAACGGAGTTCCACTGTATTTACTTTCGACCAGCGACGAACGGATCCGTTAAATGGTCATTTAGATGACCGATCGACAATCGCTCTTTTCTAATTCTAAATCGAAAAAAAAAAAAGAGAGATCCAACACCATAAACACGGCGAAGGTGATGAAGTGCTCGTATGAAAAAATATCATTTCTTTATAAAAACGCGAGTATCAAAAGTTAAGGGAATTTCTCCGTATAATAGCCCTATTCGCCATCGATTCTGAATTTCACCGTGCTGCTACTGTTAAACGTCTATCCTATCTTATGTACACCGGTGGTTTCTTATTGCGTTAGTTACTGTAGTTTGGTATATGAGAGTATACATTTTGCGTTAAGTCCTATACGTCTCGTAAAGGAGACAAAGAATATCAATTCGATCCATATCGAGGCGTCGATCGGATTGGTTCGAAGAACGAAATTCGAAAATTGCAGCAGGATTCCCTATAGAGTTCTAACGAAACCTCGACAGCAATAATTAAAAAAAAAAAGCAGCTGTCTGCCAAAATATTTTGAATCCCTTGCGATAACTACCAATATTTCGAAACATGATGGATCGCATGCCGAATGAACAAAATTAGCGTCTCCCGAACTGTTTCGACCACGAAAAACTTTTTATCTTATTTTTAAAAACGATATAAAACGAATGTACATGTATAGAAATGATAAAATCTGTTAAAATTGAACCCGTCGTCCACATAATTAAAGTTAAAACGATCCAAATTATGCGTTACGATGACGAAGTAACCTTCACAGTTTGAGAAACGCTAACCGAAACAAACGAGTTTACGTCACCGTTTACATTCGGAATGTATAACGTATAATTCGAAAGAAATCAAACGAAATACATGGAACCTTAGATCACAGCTTGATCAATGCGAGTATTTAAACTATAACGTTTAGGTTATATTGCGACGAAACGGTTACACCTGACCTCTAAACAAGAATCATGTTATTAATGCGGTATTAGCGGTATCGCTCGTCGCAATCCTCGATAAACATCACCTAAACGAACGGACGATAGTGCCATGAGAAGTTAAAAGGAAACAGAATTTAAATTCACCTTAAAGATTGATTATACTATTCCATAGATCGCGAGAACAAAAAACCTCTCAGGTATAGCAGCATACAGAAAAACCTCTACGGTAGCGTTCCTAGAACTTCACCTTTCCGTGAATTTCCGAAATAACGGAGAGCTACGCGCAAGCTACGATAAAGATCGCTCGGTGGTGTAAGAACGTTCCCTATAAATACGAAACGCGAGTCGCGGTACAAATACAAAGTTAAAGGCAAATGCAAATAAACATATCGAGAAGGATGCCCTTTAGAGTATCAAGATTCATGGCCTGAATGTTGTTACTCCGTGCAGTTTTCGACAGTCCGGTCTCGGTTGCCGCGACATTGTTTCCATTAGGTTTGTGATCCTTGGTGCTACCAGGTGGATCGTTCTTAACGCTCGGAGGAGTCGGTTCCATCTGTTTCTTTTCGTTTGCATTGAGTAAATTGTTCTCCTCCTTTTTCGCCTGCAACGTACTGTCTTCCAATTGGATGGTGACCTGCTTTCTATTGGCGGAGACCAGATCGTCCTTGCTAGTGTCGCGCTCAGAGAAAAAATCGTGATTGGACTCGACGGAGGTACGCCTCACCGGCAGACTCGGGACTCGATCAAAAAAATCATCCTTCTGATACTTGCGTAGAAAATATTCGCACTTCTCCTCGGCGCTCTGCGAATTCTCGTATTTATTCCGTCGTCTGATGAGGCGCTGCTTTACTAAAAAATGCCAGTTCCTACGGAGGCGTTGGAAAAAATTTGGACGATCGCGAACCGACTTGTTCGCCGACGTGTCCATAGATTTCTCCGATCTCTGAGAGAAGTCCAGGCTCCTCTGCTTATCGTGGCAAACCGTTTTCTGCCACTCCTCCTCGGTGAGGTCCAGGCTCTTCGAACCCATCAGCGATAAATCGACGTTTCTCTTCAATATTCCCAGAAAAAAGGAGAAATTTTTGTTCTGCTTGGCGGGCCCTTGGCATATCTTCTTGCAAAACTCGGAACGAACGCAAGATTCGTGGTCGAGGAACTCCGCGGTCCCGGAATGACGACGGACGTCGCGGGTCGCGCTGAGACGTCGACTTCCGGGCGTCGAGCTGTCCTTCGCGTTGTCCTGATCGCGACCCTTCTCTTCATCCACGCTGCCGAAGCAATTCAGCGAGCCGGGTGTTTTGACGGCGTACCCGTAAACGAGATTGTTCTGCTCGAGCGTATTGCTATTATGGAACACCACCACCTCGCGATCTACGTCTTTCTCGCGGTGTCCTAGATTCAGACCCGTTACGTCCTGCGCTGCTCTACCCGGCGACGATTTAAACGTACTGAACTGACACGGATTCGAGCGTTCCTGCGCGATATCGCTACCACCTGCTTGCGCGTGTCCGACTACGAGCTGCGTTTTTCGTTCGACTATAGCCTGCTGCTGGCTCAAACATAATTCTCGGTAGAACTTTATTTTACCTTGGAGATCACTCTTATCTTGATTGTCCTGATCGCGAAGTGCTTCCATCGCCTCGCGTTTTTGCCGCATACTTCTCATATTCGAGGTTGTTCCCACTGTCGGGCCCACCGTCGGCACCGATGCGTTCGCCAGACACTGCCGCGTGTAGGGCCTGCAATTCACAACATCGACGCGATGAGAGTTAATCTTATTTATTTATAAATTGAATAACATCGATAACGAGCGATATCGAGGCTGGGAATCCTCATTAGGGACGACAAAAGAAGAACGAAAATAAATGTTTGAGATAAAGAATTCATCGTACTTGATTATTCTTATTCGACGCGTGTATTTCCCGATTCATTGACCCAGCCGCTAATAATAGAACGCACTGGGTAATGAAATGACCATGCTATTTATACACATGAAAGAACACGGTATGGTGGAGACGCGATCGCCAACATTTTCATGTCTGATTTCGTATACGTTCTACTTAATTCTGTTACCACCAACCTTGATCGCTGTTCTTGATCGTTATTGGTCCCGGACGGCAGCGCCGCGTTCGTTTGTTGAGAGTGCATCGGCACCTGTTGCGCCGAGGGCAACGTCGGTTGCCTCACGTTACCGAACTTCAGCATATTCCAATCGAACACGTAGTCGTAAGTGAAACCCTGCCCGTGGAATAGCGTTCGGAAGAGTTGTCGAAGATACGAGTAATCTGGCCTCTCCTCGAAACGTAATCCTCGGCAATACCTTAGGTACGACGCAAACTCTACTACAATAACAAGATTTTTATTTTGAGTACGAAGCGATTCCGGTTCACCGATGTTATTGAACAGTGCAACGCAAGAACGGGTATTTACCGGGATAACCTTTGCAGAGTTCCTCGACGGGTGTGGACATTTTCTTTTCGGAGATACGTTCGTATTTCTGCCTCTTGGTCGCTGCTTTCAAACCTTGCCAGGGCAAACTACCCCTGTTGAAGTACATAAGAACGTACCCCAAGGATTCAAGGTCGTCTCGCCGTGATTGCTCGATTCCCAAATGTGTGTTGATACTCGCGTATCTGTTTATATACAAACAAAGCAAAAATTGTAAACATTCATCGAGAATGAAACGTCGATGAAAGAGAAACAATGGTGTATCCATCAACAAACCTGGCCGTTCCCGTCAGATTCTTGTTCTCTCGGTAAGGTATGTGTTTGTGAGTACGAACTTCGCGATATTTCTTAGCTAATCCGAAGTCTATAATGTACACGAGATTTCCTTTCTTTCCTAGTCCCATCAAAAAATTGTCTGGCTTGATGTCTCGATGGATGAAGGTACGACTATGAATATAATCCGTTCTACTTATCTATAGAGAAAGAATAGAAAAACAATGCATCAGTTATCGACATGGCGGTTGCGTCAAGTTTTCGTTATTGCAAGCGTAAACAAAAACAGAGAAAAATTAGCGAGTCTTTCGCACGCTAATAGCAACTGGAAATCAATGCAATGAAACGAAGAGAGTAAGTCATGCTTCATTCATATATTCTAAGGTCATTGCCTCTGGTAACTAATAGTACAGAACTGGTAACATTCGTTGGACCTTACGAACTGTTTGGTGGGAATTGAAAAAATTTGGAAAATACCGACGGAAAAAGGATCCTTTCACGGATCCTTTCACCTGTTTTTTTCTGAAGATTCTCCCATTTAGCGCGACACCAGAATAGTACTTTGCTAAATGCATTTTGCTTACAACCAAAGCTTTCTATACTAGCATCAACTCCTCGTAAAACATTGTTTTTATTGAGATCGTGAAGCCATATTATCGGCTAAACGAGTCGTTGGCTGATAAGGACGTTACTCGTATTGTAATTTATTTCATCGATGGAAAACAGAATAACAAATACTTGCACATAATCGCAATATGAACTTTGAACGTTACAATATATGCTTTGTATTTGCGACGATACCACAGGAACATGGAATCGAAGATCTCGTTTCAAAAGCAGCAAGATGAAATTGCATACATTATCTCTTATCTTTCGTCGAAGAACGAGATGATAAGCAATAATATAAAAAAAATGTAAAAGAATATCAAGATGAAATACTGTAAAGCTTTCAAGCCTAGCATAAAGGATATTAGTTACTTGTTACGTATAACTTACCAAAAAATTATAACAAAAAAGACAAATATGGCAGTAAATATTGAAATATACGATTACAATAAAAAAAACTCTTGAAACAATGATCCTAGTAAAAATTATTATTTACCAACTGATCGGCGAGAAGCAAAACTGTCTTTAAAGAAAATCTTCTTGAACAGAAATTAAAGAGATCCTCCAGCGACGGACCAAGTAGCTCCATTACCATTACATTGTAGTCACCTTCCGAGCCACACCATTTTATAGTAGGTATGCCAACTGAAACATTGCAATAAAGTACGTTTGACAACAATTTAACGCAACGTGTATGTCAAAATTTACAAGTAGAACATTAAAATATCGTTTGAAACTAAATAAGTGTCCTCATAGAAAAAAAAAATATACCGTTACAGAGGAAAATAAAATAATGATAATTTGCGAATAGAATAAAATAAATTATTTACGTTACGAGTAACTATGCAATTTATTTTAACTAACAAAACTGGAGCATGAATATGCAATCGTTAAAACGGTAAAGTCCGTATTACATTGTCACAAAGAACACAGGACCGGGGTGGGGAGAACGGAGAAACATAGGAAACAGGGAAGGGGAGGAGGGAGAGCGAGAGAGAAGGTTCAGTGGCCAGACCTCAACCAGCTGTCCAACAAACAAACACAAAATTCTGACGGTTCTCGCGCGACAACGATTCGAAATATGCGTCGCATTTTCCGACGGTTCGCGAAACCCCACGAAAACGAAAAACCTTACTCACCGCCTCCTTGCATCATCCTGTAGAACTTGGACTCTATGTGCAACTGCGGATGCCGCGTTTTTATGCATTCTAGCTTGATGGCGACTTCCTCGCCGGTGGAGATGTTGGTACCTAAGAATAACAAAAAAAAAAAAGGCCAGAGGCCCGATCACGCGGTTGCCAGACGGGGCGAAATTTTTTACGAAAAAAAAAAAGAAACGATCGAAAAAATAAAAATAAATAAACGTGTACATGTGTGCACGGGGGAGTTGGCGCGTTCATGCATGTCGTAGGGCAACTAGCGTGAGTAGGTGGGCGGATAGCGTGTGCGATACGTTGGTGTGCGTGTGTGTGGGTGGGAGGGGGAAGGCACAAGTAAAAACGTAAATGTCGAAAAGGAAGCAGCGAATAGAGTTACCTAGGTAAATGTCGCCGAAGGAGCCGCTCCCGATTTTCCGTCCTAGCCGGTACTTATTACCAACGCGTAGCTCCATCCTTCAGGCTCGCGGGTCTCGCGAAGAAAAGTAGCACGGAGCAAGGAAAGACGACTTTTAGGCAGCCGACTCCGAGGAGCGCTCTCAGAGGCTCCCGTTGGTGGTGATGTTTAAACGAGACCTGGCCGCCGTGTTACAAACTGGACGGGGCCTCCATCTTTGATCGCGTCGCCGTTCGCGGACCTACGGGCATTTCTTCTTCTTTCTCTCCTCGAAGTAATAGTTGCTGCTGCTGCTGTCTCTTCTTCTTCTCGCTGCGATGGCGGCCGCGCTGCTGATGGCGCTGCTGTCGTTTTCGCCGTTGTTGTTGACGGCGCTGCTGCCGTTGCTGCCAGACAGAGTTCACCACACAGAGGCCACCGTCGAGGAGACTGTCGTACCTGTGATGTCAGATCGAGGACGGGTGTCATAGAAAATTGCCCGTTCCACCTGGTTCGATGGTAGGGAGAACGGACGCACACTAACGGACGAGTCGCGTGTACGTGAAATCGCGCTTCGGACAACTTCGGATCGTAGAGAGAGAGAGAGGGCGAATCCGAGCTTTTCTTTCGCTCTGTCTAAACAGCTGAAATCCTTGAGTAGAAATGTTTTGATTTGTTTTAAATATTAGATTCTGGGATTTTGTTTTTTAAATCGAAATGAGTAGAATCGATTCAATGTCAGAAATCATTTTTCTATTATTTACAAAGTATGCCTCGCGTATATTTTAGAGATCTAACTAAAACAGAGATGACAGCCGTACAGTGACTCTATTAGTCATTTATTCAATGACAGTGGCCTTAGAACTTTATCGTGATATTTTTCTCTAGAAAAGTAACAATAGACTTTCTGAAAAGAGGTGTCGAGCATGCGACGGAAAATGACACGTGCTCGCAGTTTACCGTGAAATCTAAAAATTCGATTTAACTGTACGATCTAACTGTTTTCTCGTTCTATGTATTTCGGATTCAATGTAACACTCGTTATTAAGGCAAGATCCTTCTCGAGTACATTAGACGACCAAGAATCGTATTCCGTTTGCCGGCAATTCCAAGTTCAGCTGTGTCGAGCGCGAGAAGATGAGAGCATCATTCGTCTTCTCTCTCGACTCCCCGAACTAACCCGAAGTGGCGAGCACACGTATACGCGAGGCTCGTGGATCGGTATGTGTACGTGGGGGGGGGAAATTCTCTGTGACTCGCGCCCTCAATGTGGCATCACCAGTGTCGTACCCGAAATCCTTGCCCCCCACGGGGGGCGGCTGATCACTCGTCCTTGTACTTCGCGGGTTTAGTAAGCCCGAGAACGCGCCGCGACGAACAACACCACCGGATCTTGCAACACCACGTCGATCCGGACAGAGCAGCGCGAACCGGGTAAGGGCATCTGCCCTTTCGCTACGTAGATCCTGCACCGGAGACAGAATGGCAGACACACCAGTTATGGCCGTCCACGATCCACACCGTTGCGAACGCTCACCCCCCCTTAATCGTTGCCTTTTACGCGCGAACGCGACCCATACAATTTTTTTTCCAAACACACGACCGAGGAATCGACCGACCGACCGTTCGCACGCGAATTTATCACGACACTGTATATCACTTTCGCTCACTTTCTACAACGCTTGTACTGGACAAGTCCTGTTCTCAGTGTCGCACGCTCGCTTACTCCCGACCGCCGACCACCACGGCGACGCACGACGAACGCCGAAGGCACACGAACCGCATTTCGACACGCCTGAAAAACTTCCGCGTCATCTGGTGAACACTGGTTGAATAGTGTTCGATAGCGTTTGTATTTGTACCGATGTCATTCGAAATATTATTGAAACTCAACAAAGGCTAGTTTTTAAAGCGTTGATAGCCCGCCGTATCAGACTCTGTTTTTAAACAGAAATTCTTTGTCGATAGGATTAATCGTATTAAGAATTCAGTCGATGTTATCTTTTAAATTCAAGTCGCTTGTTTCAAATAAAATAGTACGTCACTTTAGTTGTACTGAATCCGGCTTGAAAATAAAATAAACAGTTTACTATTTGAATGGTGCGCTCTACGAGTCTACCTGGCTTTAAAAGGAAAAAGGAAAGTTAATAAGATACATGCATTATTACAACAGATTAGTGTTTGCAAGTTATGCAATAATATTTTGCCACGACAGAATACCTCATTATTTTCTATTTTGCATTTATTACTTTATTAACGCGTGCATTTTTGTATAAATATAGACGTTAAAGTTTAAATGTTGTACGAAATAAATCAAAATAAATAAATAATTTCTATTCGAAAAATAAAATAATCGTTTGTTTAGGTTTTAGAAACAGACGTTCTTTATATAAGTATCCTGGTAGTTCGGTGTTAGGCGAAGTAACGAATAGGAATTTTCAGGGGCAGTGTTTGGACAGTTCACTGTGTACAATGTGTAATATTTTATCAAGGTAAAAAACCAATAAATTTCACAATAGCAGAAGCACGTTTGTTTTCCATACATTCGTATCTTACTTAACGCGATGACTTCACCTCGTTATTACAGTTTACAATTATAATAAAATCAACATACAGGGTGCTCCAGAAGCACAATACAAGTTACTAGCCCTCCTATCACGTGAAAATGAATTACAAACGTCAGACGCGTGTAAATTTTATCAAAGTACAAATTCATCCGAATTATTGTCCGCCCGAATGAGTCCAGATTCTAAACCTTTAATCAGTGCTTAACTGTTGGAACACCTTGTATAACATTTATTCGCAATTTACCACGTATAAGAGACATACTTCTCGTGAACTGGTCGATTAAAAGGAGTAAAAAGTCGTAAGAATTTACGAAAGTAGAGGAAGATGAAAATCTATCTACAAAGGCCACGCGTTGATTCCATTCACGAACAATAAAATCGACACTTGTTTCAACGCGTGCGTAGTCTCGAGAGACAGACGATAAACGGCGGAAAAACTTTGTTCGGACTCGTATGTGAATGGTATTGATTAAATGCAAAAGAAACGGATACGTCTCTTCCGTGCGTCAGTCTGTCGTTTTCAATACATGTATTTTACGTTATCTTTATACGTAATGCTGTTTCGTAAAAAAAATCGTTAACACGGTATTCATACAAAAAAAAAGAAAAACACGTGAATTTGAATACGAAATTACCAAAAGAAGTTAAGGATTGCGCGTTCGGCTAAGAACAACGTTGAGATCCAAAAGATTGGTGTTCTAACATACAATCCGTACTCTCGTAACACAAATCAAACTACGTAGTACGTGACTACATTAACGATAGACGGTACTAGATTCGTGAAATTTTACGACTTAATCGCGTAAAAAGTAATATGTAGCAATTGTCCTCCACCAAAAATAACTCAGCAGCAGTAGCATCTTTATCTAAAAGATCGAACATACGTGTGGTGCTAAATACATAGTTACTTTCTTCTCCGTGCATTGGATTGATTCCGTTCGACGACGTTTCGATGCTTTTCGATAGAGAAAGTCTCCTTGTACCATGGTCGTTTGTAAACAAAGAAAAGGGGAAAACTTAACGATTAACCAACGACAATAAAAAATATATTTTTAACGGCTCTCTCCTCTACGCCATGGTCATCGATAGTCGCGTCATAAGTTTCCCTTAATCTCTGTAACTTTCCTTAGAACGTAATACTACTTAAGTAGCTATCTCTCTATTCGTTAGGCGTATCGATTTTTTACACAACTTTGTTTTCTTCGACCTATTCCGCGACACGCCCATAACATTCGAAATACTATAGATGGTTTAAGTCGCCTCTTTGTTACTTTTATTATTAAAGAAATACAACGTACCGCAACGCACACGTCGGTTGCGTTACAATATGGCTGTCATGCTCACGAACTGTGATGTATTTTGTGGTTTTCTGTACATACAACAAAGTAAAATTTATTCAATTATCTCAAATTTCACGTTACGAATTATAAAATTTTTTAGACGTCTTATCTATTTTTTTTAAAAAATGTCAAATTCTCGAAAATTATCTTAAAACTGTATATCTTAGGGAATCAATTGACGGATAAAACAGTATACGTCGCAATCTTATTCGACAAAGATTTTCTCGCGCGTGTGTGCAAATAAAATTGATCCTGTTAAAATTACCTAGGCCTAGTCTCACTAAACCACTGAATTTGTATAGTTCTCGAATCTCGTCTGATACAAAATCTTTCGGTTGAGTGAAAAATGCAGTGACAACATTTGATAAAAAGAATAAAATATGTATATCGACGATCTTGGCAGTTGGGCACAACTCAAGCGGTTCGTCCTTTACAATACTCGAAAATGTTTGCTCGCTCTCTTATCGTTTATATGGCTAGCGCTAATGCCGCGTACAAATCTAAATTTTTTAAAGATCTACGATATATAAATTCTACCTATCGCCGCTGTGTACACGTGAGTTCATTAAGTAAAACAGCTAATTATTCGTGGCTCTGATAGTTCAGAGCGATAAAATCGGTGTGATTGGGGGCACGGGTACGATTTGGAATATTCCTAAGAACCAACTTCCTCAGGCCTAGCCAGCGGAGCTTTGGACTTTTCGGTGGTCACTGTGGTTGTTGTCACCTCCAAATTTGCCAAGTCGGCTGCACTAATCTGCAATACGTAAATTTCTTATGAGGACCCATAGGTTAGGGTTGCGTCAACATTTTGCGATAACTATCAAAGACGTCAGATTAGAACGAAGCCTTGCTACACATGTACGAAAGAAAATTGTTAACAAATTACAAGAGGAGGTAATATAACGTAAGAAACCCATTGGATGTGAAATATTCAATATGCTAATGGTGGACAGAACTACACGCGAATCGAGTTGTTTAGTGTGTTAGTAGCGTACAAATATGTCAAGCGTTAATCGTATGGTTAAATATCGAGGTAAGGTCCGACACCAATTATTTGCAATACATTCAGTGCCGTTTGCTGACCTCGACGTTTGGGGGTAGAGTGATGGTAGCGTGTGTCGTTGTTGTCTCGGTACCGCTGCTTATCTCTCTCTCTACCGTAGTGCCTGCGCAATAATAGCAGAAAACAAAACAGTAACGAAAGAAATACAAAATAATAACAGGGGGGAAACGGGAGAAACAAAAATTTACAAAGCGATAAAAGACGAACACAGAATATTAAGCGATCGATGAATTGCGATCTATCGTTAAAATATCGTAAAAATATATCGAGTATTTACAATCTTCAAAAAGTGTAACAATGGTTGACCTAGAAAACATTCAATCAAAAATAATGTTTAAAATTGTGTACAAATAATTGAATTCATTGTTGTCGAAAATCTTATAAACGTAACGGCAATAGTAAACGTGTTAATTAATAATTAGCACAGACGTGGAATTGGTAATGGCTTCACTCACTGTTCATTTGTTGTGTTTCGTTCGTCTGACTTGTTTCAACCTCTCCGTTGGCGGTCGTATTGTTGGTTGTCTGTGAGACAACGGTCGTAGTCTTGACGACGAGGGACTGATTCTGTGTGGAAATTTCCGAGGTTCGCGAAGTTACTTCCATCTTAAGTCCTGCAAGACGACTGTGAAGTTCTTCGGAAGACGTTGCGTTTCTGAAAAGTGAACTGTTACTGCCAAGAAGATGGCCAGTACACGGACAAACATCGATTAGCGGAGCAAAATAAACTTACAAAGCCAGCGTCGGTGTAGAGTTAATTTACTTTTTTCCCAGAGATATTAATCTCACGTTTCGTAAGATTAATTGTGAACACGTAAGCGACACGAAGTGTGTATGTGTGTGTGTATAAAAATAAAAACAATAAGAAGCCAGGCATGGCGATAGCGTCTTCACTTACAGTAAATGGTCCTTCACGCTATCGATCGTGATATCTCCGATAGAACTTAAGTCTTGGCGATCATCTTCCCCGTTTACGTCGTTCGTGCTCGCAGCTGGTCGCAGAGAAGGTTCTTTCGGGGACTCTTCGCCACTGGCTAAAAGATACGTGTTCGAGAATCGGTACTAGAGGGTCTTGTTACGACACAGCGTTCTCCGGTGTTGTTAATAGGCGTAAATTACAATTTAGCAGCTAGCTTCGATTAATAAATCACATAATGATCGTGGCAAAGCAACACTTATATGTATACACACAAGGGTTACAAAATATATCAAGCGCTTACGCATATTTTAGTATTAGCACGTTTAAACATCCTCCTATGATGATTTGTAACCGAACGATAGTCCAATATGTAATGGGAATAAGTTAAAAAAAAAATGTCATTCCTAGGAAGACGCGGTATACTCACTAGAACCCACGACACCGTTTTCTGTGATCATCCTTTGTACCGGAGCCGTTTGATTCCCTTGCGTTTCACTTTCCGTTTCGGGTGTACCCTCGACCACACCTTTTTCCTGGATTTCTTCGTTGTTGACAGTCTCGGGGAACGATCTGGCGTTCGGCGGTAAATTCAGCGCGCAATGCGCTTTCGTTACTTTACTGGCCGATAAAGAAATTCGCTGAAGTTCCGAACTTGAATGCAGATACAAAGCTTCGCCGGCTTTCGTGAACGTTAACGATGATATTCCGCTGAAATTAATAGGAAAACAATAACAATCACGACTTTACGAAAAGAAACGTTGAACGAAACGGTATGGGAAATTGATTACTCACTTAATGTCCTCCCTCTTAATGGCAGCGGCGTTGAGCTGTCTTCTCAATTCCGGAATACTGAGCACTAAACAATCCCCGAGATTGGTCAGACACAGCAAACAGGTTTCTTCGTGCGTCCCCGCGGGTTCTATAGGACACGTAAATTTCGCGAAACCCGTTTTCCGCACACGGGAACCCTCGTGCGCGGTGAGCTTGTATTTACAATACGGTTTCAATGACGGAAGATTGAAGATTTTGAATTGTTCCTCGCTGGCGATCACCACTCTGTGAGGGGACGCCATGTCAGGGCCAGGGCTCACGCCCTTTTCGGCCTCGAATGGTTCTGGCAACGGTACGCTCGACCCGTCTAGAATCGTTATCGCGATTACAGGCGCTCTGTGCTTCAATTGAATCTCTTTTCCTAATGTACACTTTACGTCCTCTTCTGCTCTTCTAACGCCCGCCGGTATCGCTAACGTGAACACGTAAACTGTACCGTTATTGGTGCCCGCCCAAAGCGTTGGCGTGGTGTTTTGCACTGTAACACAGGAACATAATTATAGATAAATATTGATTTTCACATTTTGTCGAATAAATCGGAACGGGATGCTTACTGCTAATGATATAACTCCTGGCAAAATATAAACATCGAACCATCGATCCAAGGGCATCATCCACGGGTCTTGCTTCTACTTGCCTCTCCACGGGTTTTAATTCTACCGGTGAGAGATCCGCGCTCGGAGACGAGGCTACGCTAGTACTATCAAATTTAATTATGAATTATTATCGTCTCTCGTTGGTGTTCCCAAAACATGGAGGAAACGAGATTTGAAAAGTACTCACGTTTCCTTCTTCTTCTCCGGTGCTGTGTTTCTCGTTGGACTCCCGGCGTTCGTTCGACGCTGCGACCTTCCTTTTCTCAATCTTCTGAAAGACTCCCTCAACGACTTCTTGAACGATTTTCTTCTCGAAATAGGCGTATCACCCGACCCGGAAAGATCTATAGCGCATAATACATGGATCGATGTAACAAGTGTTTAACAAATGTTTACTTAACGCGTTCAATGTATGCAAAAGAAACTCGCAATTACCATTCGGATTGAGCGTGCACTTGACACTGACAGCCTTTGCCCTTGTATAATCGAAAACTGCTAAGCCATGAGCCGTGCCAGCAGCGAGTAATCCCCACTCGCTGTGTATAGCCAGCGCGGTGACCGCAGCTGGCGGATATAATTGAAGAAGACTTTGCGGTTGAAAGCCGACTGCGAAAGATATGCTAGCCGTTCTCGCGGGCAGGTTATCGTGACCTTTCCAAACGAATCCATCGCGATCGTCCACGATGTTCATCTTGACGGCTTTGATCTCTTTGTTTACAGCCTCGGACGACACGGTGGCAGTGATCACATGGCCAGCGGTGCCAGCAACCACCAACGTGGACGACAAAGGACAAAGCAAAACTTTCTTCACCGCGAGTCGCGGATCGTCGGAATAGGGGTCGAAAGTTCCAACTTTCCTGAACGGCGGCCATTCGTCCTCGTCGTCCTCCGGCGGTTGCTCCAAAACATCTAGATGCTCGCCGGTAAACAAAATGGACGAGTTATATTTGTACAGGGGCGTCAAGGCAACGTCGGAAGCGTTCCAAAATCTGACGGTTCCGTCCTCGTGACCAGTGAGCAGCAATTCTTTGCCTTTCGGTTTGTCGCTCGCTGGCTTTTGACACATAATTATTCCGCCGTCTATGGGCCACGGCTTATCCGAGTACAGGTGCTCCGTCTGCGCTTTTCCAGCCGCCACTATGGTATCCCAAAGTTCATCGGGGACATTCGGTACGTGCTGCGAACAAGTGACCTACAAAACAGAGAAGCGTTGTAATTTGCAATTGCGAACACGGGGAGAAAACTTTACTCCTAGTGTTAAAGTTTGACGAGCGTCGTGATTTATTCAAAGGCATTTACCGCGCTTGCGTGCAGAGACACTAGATAAGGCAACGCCATCATTTTCCATTCGGGGTTGGTCAAATCGATGGCTACGACCTCTTCCTCGGCCAGCACTACGATCGCTTCGGGATTGTCCAGGGCTTCCTTGCCGTCCTCTTGTTTCGGGAAAACGGTGAAGAAATCGATCACCTTCGATGTGAAGTCGAAAACCACGTGCTTCTCCTTCGTCATGACGGTGATCGTGTGACGATCGCCGTAACTAGCGCGCTGCATTCCCCCCGAAAACAAAAACAGCTCTCCGTGCCTGTGGAACACGTGCTTTAGAAAGTCAGTGGCTCGATATCGTGTCGTAATTATTGACGATGCCGAGGGGAGTCGCACCGGTTAATATTCAGGAGTGTTTATAACCA
>NC_071977.1:31886925-31966300 GCF_026283585.1 Hylaeus volcanicus
TACTTGGCAGCTCCGAGGTTGCTAACATTTTTTTGGGACACCGTAACGTTTCCGTTTTGACATTGTTTTCGCACTTACTCCGCGGTTGGGTACACGAGAATTTTCGAGACGGCCTTACAGGGGAACGGGCCGTAGAGGGTGGTCGAATCCAACATGGTCTCGCTTCCCGGACTCCAGAACGCGTACGATCCGTCGTTGTGCGACGAAATGAAACGGGTCTCGGAGACCCAATGGACCGACTCCAGCTGTTGCGTGGAGACGAACGTCTGCGCACGCGAAAACAAACCCATCAGCTGCACGTACACGTTCGCCAAAACCACCAAAGACACAAACAACAATCAGAACCAGCGGTACCATTTCGCGAGTCGTTCAGAACCCATCGGCACACCTTCCACTTAAATACAAAGCGGTCCCGTATGCACCGTTCGAAATAAAACCCGGGGATCGTCTTCAACGACTTCGGTCTTTGCAATAAAAAAAAAATCTAAAATTGGTTCGAAATGTCCGACTACTGATTAAATAACGATCGATTGAATCGATGGTATTCTTATTTTTTTATACGAGAAACGAAGGATACACGAATCGTTGTTCGTTTAACGTTTCCTTGATATTTATATTTCGCTCGTAGGTTCGTACCATTATTTCGAACAATGCATTCGACGAGTGACTTTCGACCGACATTTTCTATCCGTTTCGTTAATGTAATTATTAATAGCTCGTTAAAAGCATTACGTTTGTTATTTTTAGTAAACTGTACACAATTCAAGTGACATTGTTATATCAGACACGAGAACATAATAAATTCTAGATAAGTTTTAATTTTAAGAATGGTTTCTTTATGCATGTTAAAAAGAAGCAATTATTGTGTTTCTTATTACACTGTAACTCGTGACAAAACAGTTGTATATCGATACTCTGCACCCAATGAAATCTTCTATCTTCTGATATTTTGAACGAAGGCCAAATTTCCCCCAAAGAGATTCGCGTGAAATCGAACTACGTGTACCGATGGGTTAAGCGTTTTCCCACAAATATTTGCCACAAGCGAGTGTGTTTTAACTGTTCTGTAAGCGGTGTTGTTACATTCGCTGTGGGTATAGTTTCGTGTACAGAGACAGCTACGTGTAATGAAGTTTGAAACAAGACGAGGACTTACCTGTTGAGCGCCGGGAGTCGCTTTGTTCCACAGTACCATTAAACCGCGATTGTAACCTATCAGAATATTGTCTGGGTGACCTGGTTGTTCCGCTATCGCCTCGACCGCTCCTGGATTCTTCTTGTAATCGTCCGGTACACTGTCGCAACATCATGCGTTTACATGTAAATCTTTCGTTTTTACGCTCCGACACTCGCGAACCGAGAATCGGCAAAGTTTACAAAATTCTCTAAATTTAATTACGGAGGTGACAACACTCGGCAGCGATGAGGAAAACCCTAGGTGTCGAATAAATCTGAAATTTGTCGATTTGTTTGTCTCGTTTCCTCTTTTGAACATTTCCCAAAGAAGGAAACGAGACGAACGTGTCTGGCACCTTGGACAGAAGGTTTCTTTATGCAATTTTTTTTTTATGAAAAGGAACAACAGCATCAAAATGAAAATTGATTCTCAGTAGAAATTTTTGTCTAAAATATTTTTCACTAAACATTACCCTTGCCACGAAACAAAAAAAAAATTCAGAGTTTCTTAATCCAGATTTTAGTTTTATCTAAAGCCGTCGGACCGGCTCCTGTGGTCCGATATCACGGTATAAATGGCACGCAATAAATCAAGATAAACCGTACTCGTAACAAAAACAAAACGTAAAATGGATGTTCGAAAGATATAATTCTCTTTTTCATCGAGTCATCGTTCGAAGGAGCCTTTGTTTCGTTCTACCGGATGTTCCAGCTCGAGAAAGAAAGGTGTCCTTACTTCTGCATCACGACGTCCTGGTAGATGATATTGTCGGGCATCTCGAACGTCTTCAGGTTCAGAAGATAGATGTTGCCGCCTTCCGTGCCGAGAAGAAGGTTCTCGCCGCTCGATTCCAAGCACATCGCCGAAATCTTCTTCAGTTTACCCTCCAACGAGAGCGACTTTGTCTCGACGACCGAGCTCTCGTTGATCTCCCACAGATGAAGAGAGTTGTCGTCGCAGAGGGAAACCACGCGGCCCTGTCGCATTCAACGAATCATATATCATTTCCGATGTCTTCGTAAATTACGAGAAACGCAGCCTTTCGTGTTCGTGCTTCTGCATTTCTTCTACTCTAA
This sequence comes from Hylaeus volcanicus, assembly GCF_026283585.1. Taxonomy (NCBI): domain Eukaryota; kingdom Metazoa; phylum Arthropoda; class Insecta; order Hymenoptera; family Colletidae; genus Hylaeus; species Hylaeus volcanicus. Next base: position 31,889,179 of record NC_071977.1, read on the forward strand.
TAAATAAAGAAGAAGGCCCTCGATCGTAGATTGGTTGAAAACCGACTTACTAGAATACAGGAAAGGCGAAGCTAATTTATTATCGACGCAAAACTGATCTCATAGCTCAGCGGGCAACGTAATCGAACCCAAGATGTATCCATACCGACACGCTTCCGTTCGATTACATTTAAAAGTGAAAAACGAAACTAGAATGACGTTCAGCCACAAAAGATCGTTTGGTCTCGCTAGAATCCCGGCTGCGTGTACGCAAAGCCTTATCAATTACCATAGAAACGTACAGAAGTTTCGCAACGTCTGCGGGTCACGATATAAAAAGGAAAATAATAAGTATTGTTCCCTGCAGAATTTTCGTGATTTCATCGTTTCTCACGGGCCAACTCCCGCGTCCTTTTTTATCCAACGAGTCTTCTCGTCGCGGCAGACCGAGCGAAAACCCGAGGAAAACGCGAGGTTCATGCTGGACTGCTTCTCGTACGCGTGTTTTCTTACTTTCACGCGAATCAGTGCCTGCTGGCACGTTTTCGCCTCGCGGCGCGTTTTCTTCGCGAGGATAGCATCCATTTCGTGGAAAACACGCTTCACCTAATCGAGGGCGTAGACTTTAATTCGTGTCGCGTGTTAATAACGCTATGCCGTCCGGTGGGGTACCGCTGTGGTGCCATGGGAGAACTATCGGACAAACGCCGGTGGCACCGCAGTCGTGCCATGCGAAAACGATCGTTCAGGCCTCGTAGAAACTATTTTAACGAAGAAAATTTGATTTCCTTTTACGGCACGAGAGATCTCCGAGGTCTCCGCGAGGTCGGATTGTGCGAAGAAATTTAGGGGATTTTGGGGGATTGGCGCGGATTAGGCAACTTCCGCTTATCGAGGAAAACAAAACATTGGCATGATCTCATTGTGAGTTTTAGAGTTTGTTGCGCAACGTGCGCGGTGAGTAACTGAATTGACAAATGCGAAAGAGAAAAAAAAAAAACAGGAACGCGAGGGATTGATACAGTCATAGTCAGATTAAAATCGTAGGTAGACCCGGTATCTTATCGGTCTTAGGATCCGCTTTGAAAAATCGTCGCGATAACGAGAGTTCGTGGCTGGCAGTGGAGCGGCCGCAAGAACTCGATTCGAATCGAGAATCGACACGCCCTATTTTATGTGCTTCTCGTGTACACGAAACGATACGATCGTTGGACGTCGGTCGTCTGCAACGATCAATTCGACCTAATTCGATGATCGATTATAATATACATTTCGTCGAAACTCTCCATTTTCTATTTTTGTTTCCATATCGTTGCATCGGAGAGTGCTCGACGGTGACTTACGTTCGTAGAGGTGATTTATTAACGAAGCGGTAATCGTTGGTGCTATTTTCCGATTAATTTATTCAAAGGCGGAACTGAATGATTTAAAAACGATTTACCGCTGAGGTAAACGATCGCATATACCTACGCGACGCGATGAAGCAATCTTGCATTATTTTCCTGACGATTAGACACCGTTTTTCTCTATTACTCTCCGAATTTTTTTCCCCCGTAATGGTAATTAATTATCGCGAGTCACTCGCGTACAGGATGCTCCAACAGAATTACGTTTTTATCTCGTTTCTTTAATTACGTTAATAAATATACTTACACTAGTTGATCGCGGTAGTTTCGTGTATTATTTATTCGTGCACACACACGAAAGTGCATTGCGCGTGTCGCGCACACAGTTACGCAACTCAGCAACGACGGCAGCATGAACCGAACACGGTGTCGCGTTACCCGTGGAACGCGTGTGACTTTTAAAACAACCATAACTTCGCACCACCGTCCCTTTGATTACAAAGTACTCTTTGGAATACGTCTCGCCGCAAACCAATCAGAATTACACGCGCCTCGTACTTGTTCCTACTGTAAATCCAATCGAACATTAAGATTTGGATTAACCCAATTTTTTTTTTTTTTTTTTTTTTTTTTAGATTAAGACCCGGATTAACCCAATTCGTTAAAATACATCAGGGCTCGGATTAACCCAATTTTTAGTAGCCGGAATTAACCTCATTTTTAATGACTCTTAACGATCGCGAAATGCTCGATATTTACGATAACGTAAGTATATAGCTCTATCCAAACGAGAACACGAAACGTAGGGTACGTGATTGGTCGTACAGGTAAAGCGGTCGACTGTGGATCCGAGGATCGTGGCTTCGAATCCCCGTGCCTTATTTTTCGTTTAGACTCCTACATATGGGGGCTCGTCCGGGATGGGGGGTTACAGCGGCAGAGGACCGGCCAGTGACGATGAGTCACGATGAACAACAATGCCACGCGAAGGACGGTGGAGCGGGCAACAATGAGGCGTCGAGAGAGAACAACGTTCCAGAAAGAGAGAGGGGAGTACACTCGCGAAAGAGGGTGCGGCGCGCACTGTTGTTGAGACGCGAAACCCGAGAGAGAAAGAGAGAGGGTAGTACACTCGCGAAAGAGGGTGCGGCGCGCACTGTTGTTGAGACGCGAAATCCGAGAAAACGGACATTCGAAGGCGAATGAATGTCAATTCAGGATAGCCAAGTGTAGTATCCGCGCCTCCCATACCCAACAATGAGTCAAATAAGAACACGAAACGTAGGGTACGTGATTGGTCGTACAGGTAAAGCGGTCGACCGTGGATCGCGGGTTCGAATCTCCCCCGTGGCCGTTATTTATTTTTCGTTTAGACTCGTACAAAATTTGTTCAAGTATGCTGAAACATAGCGATCCAGATATTCCGCGTACGAATAGAATGGAAGTTGAAGGAAAATCGAATAAAAAAAAAATGATATTCTCACCTCGTTGGGCAAAGCGACGATCTTCGTGACGGCATTTTCTCCGCTCTCGATGGTGTGCTGTCCGTAGAACTCGACGCCTGGCCTACCGAATCTGCGATCGTGCGTCAGTCAAGGAAACATAGAACGTTGGAGCAACTTACGTGCGTTGCTCTTAAAAGCGAGTCGCGTCCGTTTCTAGCGGGGAATAAGCGACGCTCTTATTTCGAAAATGACCGACTTAATGCGCTGACTGGAGCAATTGTACTCCCGTTCGGTGAACGGATTGCGGAATAAAGTTATCGCGTCGTCGTCGAATTTTAGAGGAGAATTTTAGAACTCAGCACTCCTGAACTGAACATGATATTTAATATACACCGTCGATGTAATAAGTATTCGTACGGGAACCAATTGGCTGTACATAAATTTCATAGGAATTTTCAAACGCAAACACGGTTCGCGAACATCGTCGGCGACAGCTCCAACGTCGAATGGAAATTTTCAATAAGAAACGGTAAAGACGTTTACTATTTACCTTGCGAAACGATAATGATCGTCGTCTGATTACGTAGCCGACGGAACATCTGGGCACCGGTGCTCGTCGCCTGAATAAAATGTGCGGTAAGCCAATAAAACGCGCGCCGCCACATTCAACGCCAGACCTTTACCGCGCTCCTAATTAGCATTTTTCAGACGTGTTCGCATTGTATTCCGTATGCGAGAGAATCGATTCACTATCCGAGAATAACTAGCGGAAATTATCTGCCTCCAACTTTTCCAATAAACCCGACCGCGCGTATTTATAGTTGGCCAATGACAATGAACTAAATCGCGGTGTGCAAAATCGAACATCGAGACAGGTTCTCGAGTCAACGATCGGCATGCTTCCACCCGACCACCGACGCGTTCCACCACGTCTAGAATTCTTTCGTTGGAATCGATAACTGACCACGCATAAACTAGGTAACGAGGTAACAGCAACGCGTTTTTCCAACAAGTGCGGGTGTAACGGTTTTACCGTAGAGAGAAATCTTGATTTCAAAATATCAGCTTGTCCCAAAAGTTTGCGTTAACATAAAACATTAAGCACTGTAAATGTATTACTTATTAATAAAACGGAAGAAAGTTTCGGGGACAACCTGATGGACGGTAGGAACAACTTTTTTTCCATCGGTTGAGCAACAAGGATGTTTGCATAATACGATACGAATATATTCTACGTGTTCCGAAATTCCTGCGGTATTCCGAGCGACCCGACTGGGAGGGAACTACGTTGCAAAATCCAGGTGTGACTCGTTGGAAAATCCTCCGAAATGCGACATACGGGAATACTACGTAAGAATAATGCTGTTACTAAAACAACGTGCAACTGAAAGCGTACAACAAACTACATACTAAGTTTCCAGGTAGAACGATGTGAGAACGAAATGAGATCTGTTGGCATCCAAGGACGCCAGACTCTAGGAAGAATCGATGCAGAAGAATAGCTATGAAATATCGATCGTGGAGCAAGTAAAATTAGCGGCATAGAGAGACGAAGAAATCAGTAGAAACGAGGGCCGATCGCGTTTCCTCGGTTCTTTTCGTACGTGGCAGCCCGAAGGTTTTCGAGGATTTATCGACAGATACCGAACGTCATCGGGGACCGCCGGTGTCTCGAGACCAGATTATAAATACTCGAAAGAAAAAAGAAAGAACGAGAGGCAGCCGAGAGGAAGGAGCAAGAAAAGCAAAAGGATACACCTTGATGGCGCCGGATGCCGTGCCGATGATCATCAGCCGCAAACTCGGATCCCAGGCGAGGGCTGTGGGTTTGTTTGGGAACCCATGCTGCACCGTCTGCAAAAAACAAGGAACAGTTATCAGTCAAACCGGATAGTCGCAGCTACGAGACACGTAACGTCTATGCCCTCTGAAAGCTTATACGGTTTGCTATTTATTTGCTCTAACGATGTTCCGTGGATTAAATCAGTGTTTCTCAAATTTCGAAAGAAATTCGTCCGTTGTAAAGGAACGTCTATAGTAAAATAAAGTGATTATTTAGTGGTATATGAGACTACCAACGAATTAAATAATAGAAATAAATATCGAATTATTCTCCAGCAGAAACGGTACTCCTACGAGGATTTAGTCATTTTTCTGTATGAAATAAAGTACGTCCGACTTAGTTCCGCTCGATGTGACGAGAACTATCGTGTTACTCGAGGGTGAAATTTTATCGCTTACAGTCTCGCCGGAGATTCTAGTCGAACGAACCTTGCGTTTTCCCTGCTCGCAGAGGAAAGCAAGTTTTATTTAAGATTCGTGCGTTCGAGCCTGATTACGTGCGACGATTTTCTCATCGCTACGTTTCATGAACGAGAACTTCGACTCTTAATGGATTAAGTCATATCGTGGTGGCTCGAATTCATGAATCAACGCCGTCGTTTCGCTCGTTCTGCGGAATTATTGCACTGCGCGCCGTAATCACCGTACTATTTATGGGAGAAATTCTCTAAAAATACGTCGCGTTATCTGTCCCGTTGCTAGCGGGCGCGAATAAAAATTTGTCTCGACGATACGCGTATCAATTTACTACTGCTTGTAAGTGGCGGACGAGTAGGACTGAAAATAAATATAGTCTGTGGTATTTAAATGGACTACGAGTCACGCTCAATTAAGGTAAATAGGGAAAGACGGGCTAACGAACGCGCACTCCCCTTCCGCGACTCGTTTCGAACGCAATTAACGGTCATTACGTGAGTAAAGCGTTTCCGACTTTCTCGGACGTAACTTCTGACGTCCAACGGCGCCGATTTTGGGCGAAACGAGCCCCGCGTTAGTCACCGATGAGTCAGATTCCTTTCGTCCCCGTTAATCGAGCGGTTTTATCGACCGATGGTCGACGATGATGCACACGTAAACGTTTCCCGTTTCGCAGACGGGGGCCATAAGAAATCTCGTTCGCGTCGCTGTATTCGCAATCATTTCTTTCCGTAATTCGCAACGTGCGCCCGTTTGCACAGACCGTGGCTTTCGTCAGAGGTCGCTGGAGCGATTCGTAACCGACAAAAGGACGAAAATACGAAAATAAAATTTCAGGGTTTCTTTTTTTCTTTGTATCGAAAGGTCAAACACGATGACACGGAGACTATTTTCGTCGGACTCCTTTTCGAAGACCACTAGGTTATCATATTTTTTTCGTTATTCAGAGGTCGCATGTACTCGGCGGACGTACTTAACCTCACTTTTAACGGAGACCAGCAACCTCGAAATCAGTATCGGTTTCGCATCAGGTAAAACCGATACGACCAAAGCACTTATGCCCGTAGATAGCAAGATCGGAAATCGTGTAGTCATAATTGCTTTCGTAATTAATACACACTTCTGAATCGCTCTCGAGACTCGCGCGAGTAATTAGCAAAAGAGGTGACGAGTCCGGTCCGTTAATCGTTATCGTAATTACATCTGTGTATTGTTTAATAAAATTTTCGAGAAAGCATTCTGGTCCAAGTGTGAAGTTGGAACGTAGATGGCGCACGGGGATATTCGAATGTTTTAGGACAGTTGACGACAGTGCTACCAGCTTAGATATTCGAATATCGCGATTTGAGGCGTGCTTCCATTGGTCTTAGAACAAAGTTAGAACAAAATAAACTACGAATGATTGTAAATAATAGTTCGAGACGCAAAATTCCAAGTGTCCGTACATGTTAGTGTAAAATTCATAGACGAGGAGAAAAATCCGTAGAGGTGGCATCACTGGTTGACAAGTAGCCGGTAGACCGAAGGGAGAGTCCGAAGCACCTTTCTACCTGAATCGAAAAGAGCCTTGGTAAGTATGGCTACGCGGCGTAACCCTCAAGATTTAGGGCTGCCGGTAATATCGATTTGGCGCGTGTTTCCACCACGCGATTAGAAAAACGGTTGCTAGTCGGAGCGGTAGGGTAGAGCGAGAAAGAAAGAGGGAGGGAGCGAGACCTTGGCCCAGGTAATTTCCATGAGAAAAGGTGTCACCGTTTTCAAGTTTCAGGAGGTCCGATTCCGAGAATTAAAACAAGAAAGTGCACGAGCCGGTATGCACGTACAAAGAAGGATTAAGCCCCTCGGTAGGGCTTACTCTGGGCTACCCATAGTTTTCGCCCGAGAGTTGGTACCGCTGCGGAGCTCGAAAAATTGATGGTTCGTTCGTGGTGAAATTATACATCGTAATAAAATTATTAGTCATCTTTACCCTCGGTATCGAAATATCGCTATTACGTTCAATTACTCTTCGTCTAGTCACACCCACGCTAGGAAACAAATATCTTTGAAATGACGCATCCTACCGCGAAATGTCGGGTCGGATAGCGAACTAATTCCGTTCTTGGAAACGGTGAAAATTGTTACCGAATCGATAAACCTTTGCGACATTCTTTCCAACTAACTTGCGTTTATACCGTGCTTAGCTATCATTCTAGAATGTTCGAAATGGCGGGTGCAATTTTCATACGAGTTAAAGAAATAGAATCGAACTATAAACCTGGTTCGCTTGACTTTATCGTTACGAGTAGTGGTTCTTCGATAAAGACGTAACGCTTGGTTACAAGATAAAAGACCGAAACTCATCTTGACGCACGGGTATTTACCTGACTTTGTTTTTTCGATGAATTTTTCGAATTTTTTTTTCGTTTGTTTAACGATACCAACACCAGAGAAATGTATTTTCGGAATTTTTCTTTCTCAGTCCGCCTCGAAAACGTTATCGTGCAGCGATGTACCAACGAGGAAAAATAACGTACGAAATAAATATTAATTCGACCATTATTCTCGTTCTCGACGCTGGCTTGCAACTGAAACTTTCGGAATAACTGACGCGCGTCGGTATACCTACGTATACACAACCTAGAAAATCTAACGGTATATTCTTGTGCGTGTATTAAAGTGAACGTAAAAAGGGCTGGGCGTCTTATCATACTTTTGTTTGCACAGAAACTGATAATATCTTCCCTCGTATCTATCAATTTTTTTTTTTTTTTTTTTTTTTATGGTAAGTTCGTGGAATTATCGATGAAATCAACGATTGAAGCCGTCCGTCGATCGTAAGAATAATCGAGAACTGAGATTAACGGTAACTATTTTTTCGTTATTTTTCGAGTAATGTGTGTATTAGGTTGTCCCGATAGTTTCTTTCGCGAGTTGCACTCAATTATTTTATGTGGTCGAGTTTATATAAATAGACAATCTAATTTCATAGTTATTCATGTTGTAACAGTAATAGAGCAAAATTGAATCGTGCACGATTCAGTAATGTAACATAAAACATAAAATATTGTACATGTATTACTCATTAATAAAGCGAAAGAAACTTTTGGGACAACCTAATAAAATGTGCTTTTGCGTTAAAGTTTTCTGAAGAGATCGAACAAAAAAAAAAAAAAAACAAAAAAAATTACTAATCAATCGGTGACGCAACTAAATGTTATTCACGCACCTAAACGAATGAAGCGCAGTTCTAGAAAAGCAACGAGTTCAATTAAGATAACGGCCGTTCTTCACCCTGAGGGCTTTCTAACCTTTTTCCCGAGGTGTACATCGTAACGCGCGGAGCGCGCTACTTCTGCTTTTAATTGCACAACCAAGAAATTAACCTACATTTCTTATTCCATTTTCTAACCGAACTGCCGTGCAACGCGTGTTCACGAGCGATAAAGCGTTCCCATTGTTGACCACAAAATCCAAACAGAGAAATGTTTAATTAAGATACGAATAACCAGCGCGAATTCAAAGCGATCGCGAGAGCGATTTAAAATTCTCCACCGCGTGCTCTTTCAGTTTTCGATCCGGACGAAATTCGATGCGTTGTCTATTGTTCTAAACCGTTGGAAGAGACAATGAGAAACGTAAAGCCTCGCGGTTTGCATTAGCGGTTGTCGCAAGGGCACGCGGCAACGCTTCGAAGTTCGACCAGTTTTGTTTTCACAGCTGTCGGCCGCTGGAGTCGAACGCAACGAGTTGGTGGGAATGATTCTATCGCCTGTATGTATATCCGGGGTGAAATAGCCCCGCGTAGACCACAGAAGTACGGACATCTCGTCTACCCACACGTGTCCCAAACATTAAACGAGATTTCGCGAGATACATCGAAGTTTAGGTTTCCCCAGAATCTCAAACGTGCTTTTCAAAAACGAATCTCAGGGCCTAGGGTTTCGACCGCTGCGTGTCGTCAAACTTGGAATCCACGGGGTAGGGAATTAAACCGCGATAAGGTTTCGCGACGGTGCTCTCGACAGTGGGCAACGATGACAGCCAGCCGTAGACAGAACCGCTAAAGAAACGCGCCATGGACACCGCGTCGACCACAATAATCCCGACTGGTCACCATGCGTCGTCGGGGCCAGCCGTCTTCTAGACTTTCGGTATCGATTACGTTCGGGTATCGACCTGTTGATTCCGCGCCGATTCGCTCTTCGAGTACGCTGCTGTATCATTTTCCGCGTCGAGACAATTCTATTAGGTTCGCGCGTATCGACATATTGTTTTCCCGAAGGTCGATGTTTACGAATGCACGCGCCACGAACGAAATTTTTTTTTTTTTTTGACGATCAATCAAGGTTAGGTTGAAAAACAGCAGCATCTTGCGCAATTCTGCTACAAACGCGTCAAATAAAATAAAAAAAAGCGCACATATGAAAAGACGAATGTTGGGAAAATTTGGCGTGTACAGTTACTGCGACCTTTTTCGAAAGTACATTCCGATGTCGTTAACCGAAATTAAGAGGCTCGTATTTCTATATCATTACTTCGTTCGTTTAAAACGAGAGAAAAATATCGGGTCATTTAAGATAGTTTCGTTATCGGGCTTGCGTTTAATTTTATTTTATGGGTCGGATAATCTTAAGAGGCGGGCCCACGGGCCGGACTTCGGGCATCTCTATAAATATACTCCTAAATTGCACTTCATTTACTACATTAAATTTTCATTAGGCATCGAAACGTAATGACTGACAAAATTTCGTCCTTGTTCGGTGACCTACGAAAATTTCCGTCAACGTCGTACGCGCAAGTCTCGCGTGGAAAAGCAACTTTTTCCTACCCGTGTCCGCCGCGAACATTCTTAATTACATGCGCGCCGCAGCGTGAGGGATAACGTCTTCTATTTCGCTATCTACATCACGAACTACGGGGGTGGCCAGCAAGGGAAGCGAACAACTAAAAAAAGCTTGATACTTCTTGCGCGGGCACGACCTCTCGCAAGCGTCCGTGAATTAAGAAAAATGGCAATTCAAAGTACGTCGTTTGATCGCGCACGCGAAGATAAACGAGAATCATGGACGAATTCGTTCGTTCCGATCCCCTTTATCGCGAGTTAATTCGGGACAAGTTTTTCTTTCGATTACACGCGAATCGCGATATCACGGTGTAGTACTTATGGATCTCCTTGAAACACGATATTCTGCGTCCTTTTTTACCGTCTATCCGAGTCGAGGGATTTATCCACGAAACGATCGCGAGGAGACGCGTACGGGATGTAAAAGAAACTGCTGTACCGTAAAATGCATCATGTGTCAACATCGTGATATCGCAGCGAAGCAACAGATCGCTATCTGGGATGGTAACAGTGTAAACGCGATGTAGTCGCGATTCCGTCGACTTAATAAATAACGAACGTGCAAATAAAACTTCAAAAATGAACGATCGGTTCGATTCGAGTGTCGATACGCCAGATAAAACTAACTCCCTCGATGCCTTTTATCTATCGCTCCGTCTCGCTGTTACGAGTAAGCCATTAAAAGCACATTTAAGAGATACAGCGCCGAATAAAAAGCAAAACGATAAAACCGAGTGAAAGTACTTCGATAATACGACGCGACCGCTCTTTACAACTTCCAAACTGATCGAATAAACCTTTTACTCCTCGCCGAGCATATACGACCGTTGAAAACAACTGTCTACCGATTCTCACTCTCGCTTTCTTTCAGGGACGATCAAAACGCTACGAAACGCTATTTCTCTAGACTGTTCGCTAGCTTCGCATTCGAAACGCGAACATCGATGTTATCGTGTAAACGCCACGGGTGGACGATAACATTATTTCTCGCGAGAGATGGATCTAATCTATCTCGGTGATCGCGTTTGCGACGAAAAAGTCTAAAAAAAGTAGAGCTCCAATAACAAAAGCGAACCAGATGAATAAAATATGCATTCGACGAGTTTCGCCGAGACGGCGCGAGTCAGAGATGGATTCTTATCTAGACAAAAACTGAATAAATTTTGTATTCTTTATTTGTTCGGCCAGGATCACGGTCCGAACTACGAAAGAGACGTCTATTATTCGAATAGAATTTTGCCCCATCTGCGGTGTGGGCGAACCTTTTCCGAACGCGAGAGAAGCGGAGGCTTACCTTTCGAAAGGCGAAAAGATCCTTTTGCAGTTTCTGTCGTTCGGCCGTGGGTTGTTGGCCCTTCCCCCTGATAAACTTCAGCATCTCTGTCAGACGTTCGTTTCCTCTCGTGCGGGACGACACACACACGTCCGTTAAAGACGGTTAATCCTCACTCGGGGTGTACGACACACACACGACGCGTATCATCCACTGTCGTAGCGAAGGGCTCGCTAGGACCGCGGCACCTCCCGTAATTAAAACATTCTTGAATGGAACGGTGAAACTGTGACGCGCGCGCTCCTCGCGTACCGCACAATGCCGTATTTCGTCGGTGCGTTCGACCGCTACACACGTTCGTCTGATACGCCTGCAACACGTCAGTCCCCTGTCTTTCACGCCGTATCCTCCTCCTTCCTTCCTTCTCTCTCCCCCTTTCGCCCGCGCTCTCCGTCCTTTTCACTCTCACGCTTGCTCACCGAATCCAGAGGCTGCCTCCCGACCGATGTGTCAGCCGCTTCGCGTTTTTCGCCAACGTTCGGCGTATATCGTTGTGGTTTAACGCGAAAACGATCTTGGACGACGGCTAGCACGATGCTGCGGCGTGCTATCCGACTCACAATACGAACGGACACGTAAAAACCATCGAAATACACGGACAGAGGCGTGAAGTCATTCCACGTCTGTCGTCTCGCGTCTCTCGTGTCTTTTGCCGTCGCGTCGGCTTTCCGCCAATCACAGGTTTCGGTTACGTTCGACTGCGGCCGGTCTCAGTCGGCCGTGTTCGCCGCGACTCGGGACGAAAGCCTGCTCGGGCGCGTCCGCACGAACAATGACCTCGAACAGGCCTGCCAAACTTCACGATCGAATACCCACCGATACCGACTTTCGCTCGATTCGATTGCAAGCCTAGCTACGCTGATCCTCGCTGATACGTTACATGTATGAATTATAACTTTGTCAGGCCTAAAACGGAATGGAATTTCAAGACTCAACAAAGAGCAAACATTTTTAGCAAATCACGTAAGGTAGAGGAAATATTTTTGGAATAGTACGCGAACTACATAATTAAAGACAAAGTTAATTGATAGTCGACCTGACGCGTCGCGTTTAAAAAATGTTACGTTTGACCAACTCGGAAAAGTATTTGGTACCGATGCGATCGGAATTTAGAAAAATATGAAAATTTATCGCACCCACTCGTTTGAATTCGTATTCCAAGCATGTATGAGGAAGTCACGTGTCGAAGCAATTTCCTGTGCAGTATAATTTCCCGTGTTACTTCCAGATATTCATTTAAGGGAGTGTTCTTAATTGTAATTATAAAGCATCGTAAAATGATGAATGTGTTTCATTCGTAACACGAAAAATTAATATTGGGTTTTACTTCAAAATATACATATATTTCTGTAAAAGATGTATATACATGTAAGTGTAAATAAATTTCTTTGAGCACAAGCACGAGGACCTTGTGCTGTTCAATAATAATTTATCTTATAAAAGTCACGTATATTACAAAAATAGAATTAAGCGTTTTATACATTAATTGTACAGAGATTTTTTTAAGTACTTTTCCGTCGATACGCGAATATTTAATTACATGAGAAATGTGAAACATCGAATTAGGTCACGTTTAAAATTTCATTTAATAGTCTTGTCGTATTTGATCAAAATAAACTCTTTCCTAATAACAACCACTATCCGATTGATAATTAAATATCAATATGCAAGTACGAGGCTACAAAAATCCTTAGGATTTTATTAATATTTTCAGTTGTTTTTAAGTCTATGTTATCACGATTGTCACTTGGTTTATGCCAAACTGATGGAAACGGATGTGGTATCAAGTGTAATATCGGAATGTCTGAAACAAACATTTTGTGTAGTACATAAATTTTATGACTGAATACAAAGTAATACCTACTTCTTTGTAAAAATGGAATGTGATCGTCATCTATATGGGCTTCTATAGAATACGGTTGAAAATACCTTTGAGTTGGTTGCCCATATGAATAGGATTCAAATTTTTTCAAGCTAGCCAACTTATTTTCAATAGCTATTAACAAAGAGTACCATTTTTCTGTATTGCTGAAATAATTATAAAACGTTGGATCTGGAGCACCTATTAAATCTAAAAGAACTAGTACATCCTGCAATCAACAACAAAAATTAAAAATTGTTCATACATAATCTAAATTTAAAAATACTTACAAGCTTATCTAATTCAGAAATATATTCTCCTTGTTCGTAAGCAGTGTAATTATTGTGCCAGGCTCTAGCTAAATGTCTTGCACCATAGATAGAATCCTTAGGCCCCCATTCTTTAAAAGCTTCTTCTCCATCAAAAAATATAAACATCAAACTAATGTCATTCTGAAAATGAAAACAACATTGCATAGTTAAAATTTTTATAAAAATTATTCAAACTATAATACTACTTACTTGTTTCACAGAATCTAAACTGTTTTTCATAACCTTAGCCAAATTAATCATTTGAGCACACGGCACTGCACTATCCGTGGCACCAACAAAATTCCTTTCTTTAGTATATTTTGAGTCATAATGACAGGCCAGTGTCAGATATCTTTTGGCATTAGGGTTTAACTTTGCAATTACATTTTCAAATTGTAATGTACCAAAAGTTGGTGTGCGATCTTCGAAAACATCAGATTCTACCATCCAATTAAGATCTTGCATGGATTTCTTGATATACTACAAGAAATGAAGCTATAAAATATAAAATAGAACTACTACTCCCTAGTAATTCAATAGTGAATTACCTATAATTTTACTTATCATTAAAGATGTAACGATATATTATGTGATTACATAATATCATACAAATATATAGACTTACATTCTTGACTCTTGTGTGTTCTGGGGTACCGACGATTCTGACAACGCATATGTTATCTAAAACTTCGTTCATATGATTGACATTAGACATCTCTGACAGTTCATTTATTTGATTCGTCGATAGCGTAATTGGCTTGTGATAGTGCTGGAATTATTTCATGACTGTAACCGATGCATGCGAACGATGGTCAATGAGGCACGTGTACCGTGAGAGATGACAATAGATAAAAACACCGAGGAAAGTATTCGATTAAAAAAAGATAAATGATCGGAATGTACATTTATTAGATACCTTTTCATCTTGAAAACGTGTTTGTGTCGGAGCTCTTACGTCGGTTATACAAGGTCCGATTAAGACTAGAAAAATTTGGAAAAACAGCTCGAACATGACTATGCTTTGAAGCATACTTGTATCGAACTGGATGAACTGGATACCGCGAAGCATCCGCTATTGTTCTTAAATCATCATCGCCATTTTGAAACGTCGCCCACGTGATCAAGCGATGAAACGAATCTCGATTTCTATTGGTCATACGCCATTAAACGATGCGCGAATGCGCAGTAGTCGATAAACTTTTGCCTTGCTCTTTAAACTCTCCCAAACTCGTAACGGTTGGAAATGTGAAAATTGCAAGTAAATTAAGCGTTCCGTAGTTTCGTATGACTTATTCGGTATATAGAAATTGAAGTGCAACTATGAAATGAATTTAAATAGTTCGATGTGGTTCAATGTTCGTAGAAACCGCTGAGTGTACACTTTGTTGCTGCAAACCGACTCAACTTTGTGGATACCAACGTGCACCGATGGATACCGGCTCGTTTGCAGTGAAAGGAGAAACAAAAGAGCTACAATGGAATCAGATAGGTAAGCGAAGAAAAAATAATTTGTTTGTTTGTAACGTATCGAATATATTAATCAAATTTCAACGATACGTTCTGTCGTTTATTATACATAAAAGGTTAGGCGTTCCGATTTCGAAGACATTGAACTTTACACAAGTTATTAAATATTCTGTTCGATAAAAAATAGAGTTTGCGTAAACAAAGAATTATACTTACACTACGTTCTCTAGTGTTCGTATGCTTATCTCAACGTGTTGTCTCTACAATTAAAAAATTACATTTATACGAATACACGGAAGACGGAGAGTACAGGTTGGAATAAGTCCGATTTAATTTATTTGCTCAAAGTAATACGTATATATATAAAATAATTGAATGATCTTTCACTCCTTATAATACCTTATGTAAAGATATCGCGACAAGAAGTCTTACAAATCGACGTTATTAAAGACGAGGGAGAATCTATGCGTTAGAAAGTCTAGCGAGTTGATGACGCGAATTATTATCGTGAAACGAGATATTTGCGAATGAAACGACGCACCACCCATTTTACATTTGCTATCATTTACATCGATGCGACTAATGAATATTTCTGTTGCACCACGTTGTCGAATTTTTTCAACGACCTCGATCGATGATTAGAATACCAATAAAGTTTCGCTACGGTTTTCGTTCGACGTAAGCAACTTGCTACGAATTCGCTGACATCGTAGAAGATGATGTCTCTTTATTATCAAGTAGCTTTCGTCTCGAAATTGGCGAAATCGTAACGTAGACTTAATCGTACGTAAAGAATAATTCTCGTAACGCGGTATTGCCAATTTAAGTGTAAGACACTTGATAACAAGAGTCGGTTCGAAATCGACGGTTAATCGATCACACGATAAGTTCGGAAATTTGACGTGACAACTTTACGAGTAAAATGTCGAACGTCGAACGTCCTCCATCTTGCTGAGAAAGATCACGTAGCCAATCGAACGTGCAACAAGTCGAGTAACTCTTCCACGCGCGAAGCACAGTTATTATCATGATCGTTATCATTATTACCATTACTATCATTATTGTCCTAGCACGGTCAGCACATACGAAAGATAATACGATACAGTTATTAAATTGAAAAAATATATATATATACAGGGTATATTATAATTTGTGGTTCAATCGAAAAGGAGGCGGTATCTCGTTCGAAGATACGTAAATCGAAAATGGCAAGTCGAATACTTTTCATCGATACAAAGAGAAGGAATAAAAGTAGCGGTAAATACTGATCTACTCCCCGAAATAATAACATATATATTTGTCGTCGATAGTTAGGTTATGCGAACGTGGATATCGTCGATACTACAGTACCGATCGAAACGCGTCGTTCTACATTATCGATTCGTTTCTCAACGACAGATCGCCTCCATTTTCTCGTGTACCTCGAATTACAGGTAACCCCCCCGTATAAAATCGTCCCAGTTGTAGGTAAATACGCGGACTTTTTGAGCAACTGTCTCTCTCGCGAAATGAACCGAAGCACGGTTCGAACGGTCACACAACGAACGGATACCTGCCGTAAGAGAAACGGATGTCGGTGATCGTAGGACCCGCCAAGGTGTGCACCAGAATGTCTGTAACGTAGCTAAGTCTAAGATAAATGATAAATTATGTCTAGGGCGGGACCCACGATCGTCCTCCCGTACTTGTTTCGCTTTCTCTTCGCGCAGCATCGATTCGAATTTACGATCAGCTTCGTTTTTCGCCTCGTTCGTTCTTTTTTCTTTTTTTCTTTTTTTCTTTTTTTTTTTTCGTTCCCCAAAGAAACGTCGTTCGCCAGATTCCTTTTTGTTCATTGCGAGCACGTACACGGTCCGCGCTCGAGACCCTTTCCTCTGTCGACGCGTGGTGACGCTGGTTCCTTTCAATAGTTGTAAGGTCCGTACTGCGATCCGTGATAGTACGGTCCTGGATACGCCGCAGGTGCAGGGTATCCGGCGTAAGCGTACTGTTGCTTCTGGGGGTACACTGAAAACGCAAAGAAAGACGTTAGACTGTTCGCTCCCTTCCGGTGGTGGTTCTTAGCCTGCGGGTAATTATCTCCGACGCGTACGCAACCGAACCATTAATATTCGCAAAGCGCCGTGGTTCAGAAAATGGCGAATACTTGAAACGTACGCGTGTACAGCGGAAATACCGCATTCGTAATTTTTGTACGAAATAAAAGATCTTATAATCGATAACTTGGCAGGGTATCGACACGGGAGCATAACAGGCGACTAAGAACCACTTTCCGATATCCTAGACCTAATCGCCATGCAAAACACGTGCATTTCGATTTGCCTCTGCATTCGTCTCGAACGTAATCGACGCGAACTCGATTCTTTGACATTGAAACACTTTGACCGCTCGACAATTACTGTCTTCGTTGCGAATAATGTTCTTCTCCGATCGAAAATAAAACTTGAAGCATGCTCGACTATTCGTCTTCGCGAAGGTGGACGTAATCGAATTCGGACGCTTCGACGTAGCCGTGCGCTTTATTGAACACGCAAACACGAAGATCCTTTGCGGCAAATGGCGTCGTAGGATCGAGCGTAAAATTAGGCAAGTGTGTCGCTTTCCACGAGGCTACTTAAAACTCGCCCGTGGATGCCTCTTAGCATCGCGGATCGCCCGTTTTCGGTACTTTTTCAGAAATTTGCTGGGTTAACGCGAATACCGTAATTTTAATTAGGAACTTCATTGAGACGCTAAACCTACCATGTTCGTTTATATTTGTTACGCTATGGATATATTTTGTGTACAGACTATTGGAAAACTACGTAGTCAAACATTTATCGCGGCGTTTATTTTTGTAACTCGAGGTCCAAGTCTTTCGTTCGAATTAGGCCGTGGGAATGGTCCGGTCGGTTAAATCCGAATCCTGGTGGCCCTCCTTTCTATTTTTCACGTGAATTCTTACAATCGCGTTTCTACAGAAACGTTGTGAGTTTTCCTATTCGAGACAAGACAATTTCATTCGTATTCATTTTCTTAGACGGTTGACTTTCGGAATTAATAGGCAGACGTAAAATGGGACAATCGATCATCGAAAGAGACCATATTCCGTGTAGAAAGTTTCGCCTAGGAGCGGAGCCGTGACAGAACGGCTCTAATCCACGGTGGAAACAGAGCGTGAGGCGAAGGAGTAAGCGTTTCGCGAAGACGAATATCGAGCATTTTTCTTCCCACGACATTGATATCGTCCGACGATCGGTTTCATTTCTAAATGAAACCTAAAAAAACCTGCTCGAGAGAAATCCTTTCCCCGATCTCGATTCGAACATGTATTAATACTACCATCGTGCAGCTTCGATTAATAAGGACTGCTCTACCTGAACGTTAAAATCGTTGGACGTTTTATTTACAAAACGTTACTTTCGTACGGGTGCCAATCACTTTAGTTAAGATGTTAAAGAAGCGAGCAATGTCTCGTCTCGTTTTCCGACAGTGCAACAACGTTCGTATTAGTTTGGGATTCGTTTGTTAAATCTATCGTTACTCGACTCGTAAGGAGTCCGCGCGAACGGATCGTGTTCATGGCAAAAGCAAAAGGTGTTAAATATGTACCAGGCATGAGGTACTGCATGTTCATCGCCTCCTCGCGCATTCTCTCGCCCCTCAAGCAAATCGCCGCAGCGCTAAACAAGATCGCGCTGACCAACGACCAACCGACGCCGACCCAAGCGACCACGTACGACCAGTCGTACGAGATTAGTGAGTTGTCCTTCAGGACCTGGAACCGCGTTCCGAGAAAAAAAAAGAGACACGGGGGAAGTTAGTTTGGTCGTTTCATGGTTATCGTGTCACCTGGCATGATGTATTGAACGTTCTGTGCCTGTTCGCGGGCATGCTCCCGCCGTAAGCAGGACGCCGCGATCAGGAATAGCGTCATCGTGCCTAAACACGTCGCCACCCCCAGCCAGGCGAGGTAAAACGACCATCCGTACCACTGCACCGCGTTGTCCCTTAAAACCTGCGGGCAAACATCGCTGTAAACATTTCTAACGATTCTTTCCCCAAGTTCAACGGACTCCGCCGCTCCTCCGAAACGCCTCGTCCAGCCGCTTCGCTCCTCGATGCTTTAAACAGACTGGAAAAAGTGAAACGAGCTCGCCCTGAACTTTATTTCGTTACCACAGCGAGTCACTGGAAAGTGCCAATTAGCATTCCGCGAACGGATCTCTCAAATCGTTCCACCATCCTCCCTATGGACCCTCCCACCGTTTCCCCGTTCTTCTTCGATCCTGGAAGCCTGGACAATCCCATTGGTATCCCTCGATGCTGTCAATACGCTGAACAGGCCTCGGGTAAAAATTGTTTCGAATCGATAAGCAAGACGGAACGATACAGTTCGCCTCTAAAAGTTCGTATTTGGAATCGGCGCGGTTCGCATCGACACAACACGTTCGAGTTCCTCGGTCTGTCTTTACTGTCCTCGCTGACTGGTATTTAAAGCGACCAGCAACTTTCTAAATTACACAAGTCAGTCGCGATCGCAAGGGCTTATCGCGTCTTGATGCACGCGTTAATAGATATGATCACCGATGCCGGAAATTCACGAACAACGACGTAACCAATTTCGATGTGTAAATTGCTAGTATACGCGCGGTTGGTATATCGAGCGAAAATGTCAATAAACGTTCGTAATCGGTGAGAAGTTTTACCGCGGCGCAAGGAAGTTTCTAATTGCCGTCGGTGGTTAGAAGTCGAACGTTTAGGTGCAGGTATATGCGAACGCGTAACGAAAATTACACAAAACTCGAGCAAATATGGAAGAGCACATCAGAAAACGTAAATATCGTTAATTCGAAAAATGACTCACGTTGGTCCATTGTTGGTAGTATTCTTCGCCGACGATTTTCTCTTTCTCGTAGTATTCCACTCCGTGCCAGAGTCCCATGGCGCTAGCGCTCAACAGGCCTGCATCGTTGATAGATTTTCCGTTAGTAAACGTGGCAAACAAGGCAATACAATTCTTCGAACAGTTTTTTACGTTAAATGTACGAGGTATACTGACACGCCAGCAACATCAGAATCGCGGTTGCCGTGATGTTTCCCGGTGACCTTTTCCAACAGCCCACGACTCCTGTCCAGAACGCGGTGAAGATCGCAACGAATCCCACTATAAACAGAGCTATCACGGATCTGCCCATGTCTGGAAAATAATAAAAAAAAAAAAATCCACAGCGATGAAATCGAAAGTTGCCGTATTCTGCGCAAATAATTTTTCTCTTCGTTCTACGTACGAAGTCGAGTCATCGCGTCGTCGGAGAAGCCCCTCGTTAGATTCTCTTCATCGGGAATGAAGTAATTGATGTTCATGCAGTGCGTCTCCACTGGACTCAAGTACGTTTGAACTGAAACAAGCCGAAAATGCGGGGATTACCGTGAGAAATTTAAGTGCGATTTTCTTTTGTCGATACTTTAAGCATCGAGAAAACGTAAACAGAGGGAGAGATCAGTTTTTTTTTTTATCTCCGAACTGGCTGCGTTAGTTGCGAAAATCGATGCGGCCAATTAAGGAAATTTCACGAGACGACTAATTAGACGGTCTAATTTCAGCGGATTAAAATGTGCACGTGTCTAATAGCTCGTTGCAAAATAAACCGGTGTTAGGTTCTTACGCTCCATGAAAAAGAAATCCAAGACGTTCGCGAAGAGCAAATTGTATCGAACAAAGAATTCGTTGATTGGAAGTTGATACCAAACGAAAGCTGCTGCGATAATAAAAATGATCATACATTCGAAGCGCGTTCCGATAAAGTTTTATTCGAACAACGAAGCAAAAGAAGAAAAATTCCTGGGCTAGTTTGAAAAAGGCGTGAACCTTTTTCGATACGGCCCTGGGATATCGTACATACGCGTATCGAGAAGCACGTGACCCAGAATGCAACGCGCTATCACCGGCTCGTAATGTGTGCGGCAACTGCGTACATACATTGTATATACTTAAAGCCGTCTGGTATTCGTGTAGCTGCCGCTTGTCTTTCATGGGCAACGGTACTCTTTGACCATTCTTAATCTACGAAATACTACTTTCGAAAGACATTTCACGCGGTGAAAAGAAAAAGTCGCGTTAACGTCGCGATGCTTTCACGGTTTCCTATCCTTCCAGGAATCCTGACAGAGAAACCTGTGATCAAATTAATTGCGATGCGTCGACCTTCCCGGTTCTTTTAGTTACTCTTCTTTTCCCTTCAATGCCGAATTCGTCGTATCGTCCCAGTTGGCAGTTTATCGTAGAAATATCGACGAGTATCTGTTAATCTTTGTACGAAGATGTGACGGAGAGGTGCGGGTGGCAACACCTGCGTCACGTAACTCGAGTACCTCGTTAAGCTTACCACCCCACCTAAGGGATGGGACGTGCGATCGCGCATACCGTTTGAAATATTTGAAATTCAGCCGGTGACGGCCGTTTCCTCGACCTTCTTCGAATCTAGTTTCGCCCAAACGAGGCGCCATGCCAAGATCGTTGACTCGTGGCTAACTAACTGTACACAGTGTACACCAGTTAGGACGGCGTCGCTACCGTCATTCCGGAAGAGGAACCGTGACGATCGTAGGACGTATTCTTCCTATCGACGGACACAAAAACCGTGACAAAACGGCCGAAAAGTGCATATCTTGCCGACGCTACAGCTTTAGAGTATCGGAGTATGTTGACAAAATCGTTGAAAATTCTAAATGGAAACCTGGCGAAATTGAGCACATCCACATCGCACAAAAATGAAATGAAATAAAAATTCCGTGAAACCGGTCGTTGACTGGTTTCTTCAAATTTTTCACGCGTGCATCCACGGTGGTGTGTCCGCGCGTACACCTGACCTCCATTTTGTAGGACGATTTCTGCCCGAAGGTAGGAATATCGGCGAATATTTCGCTGCGGCGTAGAGCGTCGACCTCGAATCTGCGTGAATTCAATCGCTGCGGCGTTAGACGGTACCGTGAGATCGACGGTGAGCATTTTTATACGTCGACGATTCTTTCACTAGCTTCGATGCAACGAACCTACCGTTCTCCAGCTCCTATTTTATCGAGGACCACGTACGATCACGCGCGATAAATAAATCGAATAGGCCAAGCCGGAAGCGGAACGCCGGAAGCAAACGGAACGTCGAAACCGATAAGGAGCTCGCGGTCGAAGAACGGTACAAGACGGTACACGCGATGTATCGATCATTTCGATTGTTTTCCGCTCGAACGACGGGAACGAGTCCCCATGGTTGTTCCGATTCCCAACAATCTCTCGGTACTTTCTATTCAACGGCGTTTTCCGTCGTTTTCGCGATCTGTTCGCGACCAATTTCTCCCTTATTCGTAAATTACGCTACCGATAGAGACGCCGCGCGAAACGGTATATCCGTCACGGAAACTCTACACGAGGACCTTCGATTCGACGCGACAAGACAGTTCTTCTTCTCGAAAGGATACAGGTTCTTCGTGAAACTCGAGACTTCCGGACAAACTGGAATCGCCGTTACGGAGCGGTGAAGTTTAGAAAATGCGTGCGCCTCTCGTCGTGAGAAAACGCGGACCTTTTCGAATAATGGGCCCATAGAATTATTCAGGCTTCGGAACAGCCCAGAAGCGTAAGTGAACGTTCCGCGCGCGCACGGTAGTCGCTCAAATCGTTGACTATATTTTTTGCGAAGCACAGAAACGCTGTTCGACGAGGTTTGAAGAGTATGCGGGATACACGGTTCGAGTTCCGCGAGTTTGTTTACGATAGCTACGAATATACAAGTACGAATAACGAAGCAGAAGCTGATTGCGCGTAGCAGGTGCGGCCCGTTGATTCGATGTGTACGCGTTACGTGGTCCGCATAACTCTATCATCGCGTATGTTCTCTCGAATCTCTTATGGCTCTTCTCTAACCCACTGTCCGAGCGAACGAATTATCTATCCCGTTCGCCACGTGTTCGAGGCGCGAAACGATCGGTCCAGCTGCTCGCGCTGGGAAAATATGTGTGTACTCCGCGTTTTGTTGCCTGGCTGCTGCACTTGGCTCCCTTTCACGAACGCGGTTTCTTTTATTATGCAAACCAACTTTCCATTTGTCGAATTATCATACGCGAATCTACGTGGAATAGAAAGAAAACCTCGTCTGGAAGAAATCGTTCAAGCATTTTCGATTCAATATCGCAGGGCTGGAGGAGTTTTCGAATTAACCCTTTGCACTCGAGAGGTGACTCTCAGCCACCACTAGGTTTTCTTTAGGTTTCATTTCTTCGGAACTCAAAGTGCCAAGAAAGTGATTGTCGTTGAGGCAAAGGTAACTACCGCTTGTCGAAAAACGTCCTTGTCTCACTTCTTGCTGCCGCCGCGTGTCAACAGTAGCGATGGTGAAGACTTTACACGTTTCTATAATACATTGCATTTCGTATCGATTCCCTACAATGTAGAATTCGCGATCGTCTCTGTGCTCCGTTTTAATCGAACGACGAAAGTGTCGCTGAGATACCTTAATTCGTTTTCGTTATATTTGCCTCGTTGCTATTCCACGCACCATTACCGTAGAAAGTTGAACGGAAGAAAAGGCGTTGGTGCTCGTGGATGTTATCGCGCGAAATTAACTGGGAATCATTTACGACCGATTCTGATCGCATCTCGATGCATCGCGGTTCGCCAGACGGCCGTGAAGTTAACCGCCCGAACAATTTCGCATTCTCAGATCTGCGTGGGCGCTCGTGTATCCCAATGAACGTTTAGGATCGTTCGATAGCCGGTAGAACTGCAATTACGATCGCAACGGTCCATTTGTCGGACCAAAAAAAGAAATCCTTGGGAAAGGAATCTTTGAGAATATTGGGCCTGAGAGGTTTGCAAGATCCCCTGTTCTGGTGACTTCGATGCTGGATAAGGCGATGTTGTACGAGCCCCAGCGTGGTGTACACTATTTTACACGATATGCTTTAACGCGAACACGAATTTCTAATCGTTAGACCGTGGATTTTCATCCATTCATAGGAAATTTGAACGCGCAAGAAAATATAAAATACACGTATTATAATACCTGCAGATTAAAATAAATTTTAGGTTCAATTTTTGTAGGTACGTTCGCAAAGATTTTATTTCGCGTAAAGATCCCCAGCTTACTAATTATTAATGTACCGTAAGATTACGTGAAAATGCTTGCGATGGATCCGTTCGATTTAGAAAGGTGGAAGGATTTTGAATCTCAGAAAAATGAAAGCCTTCCAGCGTTGGCCGAGCAAACTCGTGGAAACTCGGAAGACGGTCACGTTGGCTGGACCATCGCGTGACCGAGCAATTTCGAGCGAAGCTCCTCGCCGCGAGATGTTTCCTTTCTCCCGGGTACTGCGTGCAACCGACCCGTCGATTATAAACTCTTAACCTATTACGTCGGTTCGGATAACCCGCGACATTACGGTATCGTAACGTAGAAAGTCTCGAAGAAGCCTCCGAACAGCCGAGAAATCTGTTCCAGCCACTTTCGAGATCTCGTCACGCTGGTTTCCTCAAAAACCGGAGAACCTCTCTTCGTGGCCGACTGACTCGACTCGGAAACCGTACTCGGCCATCTTTTTCGAATAATGCGCGAATACCGAGTCCAATTAAAAGAAACAACGACGTGGATCCGTCACTGGTCGTGCATTAATTTTAGAGTTACGATTTTAGAGAACGTAATTTACGCTTACCAGTCGGCGGCCTTTCTTTGGGATAGCATATCCTGAAGAGACCCTGCGTCCTCGTGTAGTAATAGTACTTCGTGTTCATTTGCTCCACCAAGTGGCTCTGCTCGGCATGCTTGGCTGCGTATTGCTGCAACGAAACAATTTATCCGAATGATTCACGTTATTCGCGGTCCCTTTCCTTTTGTATTTACGTAAGCGGGCGCTTTTCTCGATTAATTATTCCCACCGATTGTATCCCACGAATCAATGGCGTGTTGACAGATACTTTGTTATACAGTACCGAACTAAAAAGAAAATCATGAATTTTTTTTGTTAACAAAGGAAAATGTTTTTTTATTCAAATAGCTATAGCTGTGTCAAAAATCGACCAAATTAGACGTCTTTTTCAAAATGTGCGTTTTCGAATGAACTTTACGAAAAAAAAAATATTTGAATTTGTCTTCTATAATTTTTTTTTATTCAATAGACATAGAGGGTACGAATATACATGGGACTGACTATAAAATGGATAAAAAGAAAAATACTGGCGGAACGAAGCCGTACGCACGCCGGCCATCGCATGCAGATGATTCGCGAGTCGTTCACTTTCGGGCAATGTTTACGATCGTTAGAAAGTAAGAAAGTAAAGATCGCGATTCTCCGCGGCGATGATTTCAAGGAACGATATCCTCGACCGCCAGAACGTCCGCGAGCGTATAAATTGCTGGACATTATTCGCGAATGATCGATCTTGGAAAACTGCGGTTTCCCAACTTTGAAGGAATCGATCGCGGGCATCGAATGTACGATATAAAAAGCAGAGCTCAAATTTCACGCTTCCGAAACATAGCTGACACTGGCAATCTCGGTAAATTATAGTTTTTGTCGAGGATTACGTCTGTCGTGGCAACGCGAACCGTGCACGATCGCGGAGGAAATTGCGGAAATAAAGGAAACGGTACGCGTGTTAAAAATGTTCAGTTCCAGACACGGATGGTTGTCTAGGTATAGGCATTTCCTGAAGAAACGAACGCGCGAACCCAGAAGGAGGCTTAGAGAGCGCGTTTACTCAACCGCGTCGGCTCAAGTTCCGGACTTTCTTGCTATCGCGGATGCACCTCGCGATGCCGTCCTCGAAATTAAATGTAATTTCAGATCTTATGACAGCCGACGTATCAGCCTTGCAGATAGCAAAACCGTTCTTCTGCATCGTCGGCCAAGTCCGAGCATCCTTTTACAGCCACTCTCCGACATGGAAACTAGTTTCTATTTTTCCTTTCTTACCAGCGTTTCTCTTCGACGCGCCTGTCCATTCCCCTGCCCATCGTTCGATCTACCAAAACCCGATCTCCAATTCTTCCTTATTTCCCTGTTGTACGCGATACCTCACACGATTATCTAGAAATTGATTACATCTACAAGTTCGAGTAAGAGGATCTCGGAAATGTACTTTTTCTTTCGAAGGAAGTTCGACTTGGCCTTGTTTGGTATCGATTTAGAGTTCCTCGACTTTACTTTCGTCGAAAGGTAGCAAAATTTCTTTTCCACGTGGTAGAGATGCCACCACACGGTCTACTTTCGAAAGAAATTCAGAACGTTGTTACGCAATACAGTTTGCTCGTTTTAGTCGTCGTCCCTTTACCGCTGATCGTTGAGCAACGTGCTAATTATTCGCGACTGTTGTTCGGAAGATAACTGATGTGGCGGAACGAGGACAACGACGTTACTTAAATCTACCGTGAATAAGTAGCCTTCGGAAGCTCGGATCGTGCTACATTTTTTTCAGACCTCTTTTTTACATTGCACCGCAGTACCGTCGATTTTTCTACTCGTGTAATCGCGAATAAATGACCAAAGGTTTATTCGTCGTTCGCGAGATGAATAGCATCGTCGTTGGTTCTAGTAACGGTTCGAAACGAGCTCGAGGAATATCGCGTCCATGGGCGTAAAACCACTTGCGTCACCCTTCTCGTTGACGAGCTCCTTTTAAGGAGTACGAGATAGGCCGTCGACGCCAATTTCCAGGGCACTTCTAGCGGGCCATGTTGTAGAAAGTCCGTTGGCGATTTTCTGTTCCAACGTACCGGTAGAAAGTGCGATAAGCTCGCGGGAAATCCGTATGAATCGCGCGGAAAATGGAAAAGAAACATCGTTTCCACGGAACGTTTAAGATCCACGTTCTAACGATCGCACGCAACGCGCGTTCTCGTACGTTCGTCCTCCTGGCCGATTGATCTCGCGGCCGAAGCGCTAGAGCAAACCATTTTCACTGTTGTTTCGCGGCCATCGAGATCGTTCCCGTCGGGCACGATTAATGCAACAATCGAGTCCGCGATGGCGGTTAATAATTAATGTCGTCCAAATAACAGCCTCGGCAGCGCCGGGTGACGAGCGTGTCGCGTTTCCATCGCGGTCATGTCTGACGATCAAGGGCGTCGCTCGAGTGTACCTGGATTCTTTTATTATTACGATCGTTGTGGCTCTTCGTGTCCTCCCTGGTAGAGGGATACCGCGCGTTGTATTTGTATTTGTATTTTATTTAAAGCGATGGGATACATGGGTTTCCTTATCTCGCTACTATGTGATGCACAATTAATAATCTTGTAACTAATAATTTCATACTAATTTACTCTCTCGCACTCTTTCCATTTTTCTAAGGCATACTTTATATTCGCTCTATCTTACAATTGTTATTTAACATTCGCAGCACAGTTTGTCCTTTCTTTTATCTTACACCGCGCGTTTTCCACAAGTGCTCGGTACCCTTAACATTCACATGTAATCCATTCCCGACCGACCTTCAAATGTCCTTTTCTTCTCTCTCTCGTTCTCTCCATTCGTAAGACCGCCGCCACGCGATTTTATTGGGAGCGTGCAATTATCGCGACGACGATCGTTACCAACGACAGATTTCGAAGAAGCGTAGTACTTATTCAGAGAGAATGCGAAAGAGCTGGCAGGAAACTTGAGAAATTCCGCGTCCCACGTTTCTCCCTGATCACAATACGATAATCGTACGCTGAATGCCTCGCGCGTTACAAGATCTTCTTAACCTTGACGAACACCCATGCCTCCTGCAACATTCTTTTCAGAGAATGCATAATAGACGACGAGCGTGAATTACGCGATATTTTTATATCTCGTCCAGCTACGCACGGATCGCGATTAATTTATCTCGTACCGAGAGAACTCGTATCAATTTTGCCGAGGATTTTTCCGGAGAAATGGCACGATTCGAACTTCTTTAACATATCGCGTAACTTCCTTTCTTTCTACCCACTCGTGTACTCGTTGCTAAACAGATTGCGTTGCAACGCCAGTTTTCAGCTCGCTTTCACGTTTTTATCGCATCCACGCACAGCGGCGTATAAATCGTGCCTGTGAAACTATTAAATTCGGCGGATCGCGAGGTAGATCCGTCCGTTTGTAATACAACAAATGTGTATATTTGTAGCGTCGCGCGTTTCCCCAGATATCCATGGCATTGAATAATGCCCGGTGACGGCGCCATATCGAACCGAGTTTCCCGTGCAATTAGCCAACAGGTATACGCGTGGTACGTACACGTTGTATCCGAGCTGGCGAAAGAAGGACAGAAACGAGGCACGCGTGCGGTGCACGGAACACGTGAATCGGTCGCGTATAACGGGTGCGCAGTCCTTAATCGTTTTGTCACGCGCGTGGAAAAGAAAAGAAACAGCACCTGGTAAGGCCCATCGAGAGGGTCCTGTCCAGGTCGTTCCAATCTGCTTTCACATCGTTGTTTCGCCACCGCCGTTCGCCTCGAGCGCGGGAACATCGTCGAGAACACCGGCGATCTCTTTGACATAGAAAGGAAAACGCGGTTCAATGGGAATCGTGGAGCGGATAGAAAGAGTGCGTTCTATCTCCTTGGCCAATTGTCGTGAATCCTCCGACTATAAACCGACCAAGGATCGCGACCTCTCGTCCCTCAACGCGGTGAAACGATCCCGCGGTAATTAAACGCGTCTCCGTTTTGCGGTGAAACCGAATATCGCGATGAAAGTGCGTTAATTAGCTCCCACTTTTACTTTTTATCATTTTTTGGGCACACGTGGGACGGAACCGCTAGAGATAGGCCACGTATCCGCGACAAGCGTAAACGCGAGGGTTTTGGCAAGGTTAACAACCTTGCGGATCCGATAAGCGCCAAGTACGGCTGATGTGGGCAGCTACGCGTAACCATTATACGTCGACGCGTAGGCTGATAATCGACGGTGGAGTTTTCTTCGAAAAATCAGACGAGACACGAGCTCTTCACATAAATCGAAAAACCTCGTGACGGGAGAAAGTTTGCTGCGTTTTTGTCAACTTTTATACTGGGAAAGGAGTTGCAAAAATGTATATTTCAAAAATTCGAGAAAGGTGCAGAGATTTACTCCTTGCATCATTTTCACGAGTTTGATGAAAATTTCAGGCCAAACTTGCAAATCACGAGTTCGCGGTGAATTCAGTGCATTCAGACCATTCGGGCGCGCAGATTTTGCACGGTATTTTCCGAGTTTCAGGGTGGTGCAATAACGATCCTTGACCCGAAAGGAAAAGTCTAAGACCGGCTATAATTCATGATCCTATAATCTAGGACGAGTTCTAATTCATTTTCAAGCGTGGGCATTGATAGAATTTTTTGTGTCGGTGCAACAGCGCAAGTGCATCGAAAGTGTTACGTTTTCACTCGAGAATCGATCTACGTATAAAATACATGTTTCTGTTTAAAGATCCATTGTACCAAAAAGAATCTATCATCAAAAGATAATTCCCATCGCGGCATTCAACTTTCTCCCGTATCAATTTTTTCCATCTTCAAGGAAGAGCTACAATATCCGTCCCAGTTTCTAGAATCGCATTCGAGGTGTAGCATCTTCGCGTTTGTTTTTCGCGACGGTAGAAAGTGATGGAAAAAGATTTTTTTATTTGGCGCCGCGCGAGAAATCAGTTTCTCGTCCGTGATTACCAGGACACCCTGTGATTATTCCACGATTTAGACGTTACATAAAGCAGGCGAGTACTTGTATCTCCTCGAAACCACTCGCAAATTGGCCGTTGTCGTTTCTTATCGAATTCGCGATCGAGAGAGATTTCCGTCGAGGATTAATGCAGCGAGCTGAATTCGAATTCTTTTTTCCCGCCAACCGGTAGCGCGAGGTGGGAATTTCTAAAAAAAAGGTACGCTCAGTTCAATGTCCCCCCGATTCGCCAACTGAATACTTCTTATCTGCGACGAATTCGTAAAAATGTCGTCGTTGCACCGTTCACCGCGGAAACTCGTTCCTAAATCGCGTTTCAGTTTTGTTAAACCGCGTGCGCGCGTTTAAACGCGTTCCAACTTTCATTCCGATTTTTCAACACCCTTGCGCAGCGAACCAGCTATCGGGTTTCCATTGCATATAAATTTCTGCGTGTATCGATTGCACAACTTTCCACTCGAACACATCTTCCTCCTCCATTAATCATTTGATCGTTGGTTGGCGTTCTACCCGCGGCTGCGTTCGCAAAAGTGCTATTAAATCGAGACGCATTGCTTCTCCCTGGTAAACGGAGGTAACGCTGGTTTCTTGGTAAAGCCGGTCGTCCGTCCGTGTAAAGCTAATCCAAGTATTCGTCGATTGAATCGGCTCGATATTGTCGAAGATCTGCGTATAAATTTTCACCTCGATAAGGTTTTCGTATCCTAGGACATTCGATTTAAACGGAGCAGCAGGAGACGCGGCAATGTAACGTATGCACGAAGATGGATTGTTAGAAAATCTAGTTTTGCAAGTGGCAAGTCACCTCCCCACAGATTTTACGTCTGTATTGCTCGGCTTCCCCGCGGTTCGTTCTTCGCCAGTTTCCGTCAAATTATCCCGCCGCATCTTCCAGCCATAAAACGAAGCTTCCCGTTATTCCAGGGAATATAATTTCGTCCATCCAGCAGGGAAACGCGAGGGATGTAATTTCTCAACTGTTTCTAGCATTCCGCCGGCGTAATCACCTGTTATGGCTGTTTAAGAGTCACGCAGACGAAAGCTACTGTAATTTTCGTATTTTCCCGGAAAATTTCAATTACCGTATAATCTGCTGATATAATTTAAACTCGACCCTGGACGCAGGGATCTTTCTTTCGCGAGCAATTAAAGAAATTAACGTCCAGGTAGGTCTCTCTCGGACGCGTAAACGTTGCCGCACCCACTTTCCAATAATCGATTACTTTTCTTTCTTTCTTTTATTTAATGATTTTTTTTTTTTTTTTTAATTTAATTTAATTTAATTTCAACGAAAACACCGACAAAAAGAAAATACATGTCGAATCGAGTAACCTCGTCCTTTTCCGAAGACGGTTAAAAATATTCCACGCCAATGTGTCTTCGATCAAGTATCGTGCGTTCACACGTGGTTCCACGGTTCCGAAGCTTTGATTAAAGATTAACTTACGAAGGAAGAAATCGAAACGACCTCCGCTTTGTATTGTAATTCGAAACTGCATACGCGTCTGGTGCAAGGACGCGTCGCGCGCTACCTGTTCCTTTATGATTCCGTGCCCCGAATCGATCTTCCGGTTATGTCACGATTTCCTCAATGGAACCGCAATTATACCTTACGACAGCAATTCCACCGACAGTTGTCGACACAATAAATACACACGCCCGTACAAATGATGTGAGCACAGCGACTTGTGAAATCCGTCGGGATTCTCCTATCTTCGACCTGTTCACGTTACCGTCGATGAGTCGTTATCACTTTCCGAGCCAATGAGATACTAATTATACCGAGAGAACTGACCCAAACCTGACCCAACTGTGGAACAATTTCGTAATGAAACATATTTTTCAACGCTTTCGAGAATATTATTCAGCGCTTTTTTTTTTTACAGCGAGTAACTCGTTTTTAAAACAATTCGACGAGTAATGATAATACCTCGAGGAAACATTGGTCCGATTAAACCGAAACTTTTCGCAGACGGTAAATATTTGCCACGAAAGTCGTGCTCCGTTGACAACACCTTCCACGATTTTTGATTGCCTAATAAAGCTTGAGGTAACGTCGCCCTGGTTCCCACATCAAAGGCCCTGGACTCGAATTGCCGCACCTCGGAACAATGCATCGATTGACTAATTTTTCTCATCTAATTAATCGATTACGACGTCGTCGAGACCAGAAACGCGCGACAGGACTCTTCGTTGAGGAAACTAAGAAAAATTCATTCCAAAGGCGATAAAGAAAACAAAGGATAGACGAGGATAAATTATCTTATCTTTGACTCTATTTCTACTTCGTAGAAATTTTCACGAGTTTTACACGCGTCGCAATTTTCCGTGAGGCCAGATAGATTTAATAGACACCAGCCAGATCGAACCGCTCGGGAGACAAACGATTTGCGCAACAACGAAAGCGCGACGTAGCAAGATTAAAGGTTTACGATGAAAACAGCATTCCTATCGTTCCTGTAATTCTTCTGGTACCCTTGCAACGCCGTTCCTTGTTCAGATGTCGATCTGTTACTCGAAAGCATTAGAGGCATACACAGAGGCATTCTGTCGTCGAATAAAGGTATTTTCTTGTCAAAAAAAAAAAAATAGTTTTTGTTTACACGTTAAAATCCGAACGAACTCCAACCGTAAGAGAATGTTGTTATTGCGAGGAAGTGGCATGTGGCGAATCAACACTTCAATCAAAACAAAGGGGCATTCGTTGGATCGACTTCGAGACGAATAGTCAACAGTCCTCGCAGATCGTATTACTAGCAAGCCATTAAATTAGTTTTATCGCGCAACCCAATAAAACTTTCAAGAATTTTCGACGCACAATTGAAAAGCGCGTCGCGTCGAAACGCTCGATCGAATCCCAAGAAACGATACCGATGCGTTCCGCGCGAGGTCAGGCGATCTCGCAACGGGTAAATTCGTGCCACGGCGTGCCTTTTATCGCCAAAGAATCCACACGCATCGCAATTCCCGTTTCGTGTATCGACTAATGACACTGTAAACCGTTGAGTAACGCGAGTCGAAGAAACGGCAATCGAAATATCGAGCCGTCATTAAGGCGCGAGTTAATGTTTCATGATAGGAGTTTGTGCCACTCTTAGAAAACAAAACGTCCCGCAAGGTGGCGCAACAATTTACGAGCACCGTGATCGATTAGGTTCGAGTTACACGAGCAGTCCAGCCACCGTATGGTCGCGGATCCTTCGATCATTAGTCGATGCCCCGAAGCGTGACTGGCACGCGAATACTGGCGATCATTGGACCGTCGAAAACCAAGGTTTCTTCCGACCCTGTTTAGTAAGTGTCGAATGACGAGTTACACAATAAGTAAATCCAGTAACATTTAAGAGAACGAAATAAACTCTCGGATAAGCGAACCTTCCGCACCACTCTCAGCCGAAGCTTGAAGGAGAACAAATATGCAGAATACGTTGCAAAAGAAAAGTAAGCCAACTGGAACAAAATACCGTCTAAGATCAACCTTCGGACTCTTTAAACGGCGCAGACCTCGAGCATCGCTCATTTTAGCACGACTCGATCGCACTCGTTATCTTCAGCTCGTAAGAAGCGTCCTAGTTCTTCGGTTCATAGATCATCATCGGATCGTAATCGCCTCTCGCGAGAAACTTAACCGTGACACGCTGACTTTTAGAAAAATCGTCCACAGTTTGAGGCGTACGAGACGCCTGTTGAGTAACTATTTGACGATCGCAGCCAGCCCGTGCACGGTCGAAGGTTGACGCAGCGAGAAAACGCAGAAAATATTACGAAAGGGAAACGATCACAGAGGTCGACGGGATTCCTGCGGCCAAATAAGTTCGGAACAAGGGGCATTCTTCGTAACGCGCTCTCGTGGAATTACGCGTCCTACCTCGTGGCGTTCGTTTGCTACTTGCGCAAACACATCGAAAAGGTGTAAACATTCGTTCGGGAGGAGACGGTCCGAGCAACATAACTGTACGAGATCCTCCAATCGACGACGACGACGACGACGACGACGACGACGACGACGACGACGACGACGACGACGACGGGGGGAGCCCAGCCGACATTTTTATTCTAATGCCGCGCGCGCACCAGCTGCGAGCGCCAAGGTAAACGCGCTCCGGAGACTCACGCTTGCGAAAATAACAGAGCGGTGTACGTCATGCCACTCCAGCCTCCTCTCTTTTTTATTATTAACGCCTAATTTAAATGTATAATTTGTTTCGGTAACGTGCCCGATAAATTGTTTCACCGTGGCGCTGGAATTAGCAATGGACGGGTTTTTGCATCGATTAGCTCCCCGTGCTATCTGGTAAAAAGTTGTACACAATTGGACAGTCGCGCATTCTTTTCTTCGTTCAACTATCGACGCGTTAACTAATAATCGCGAAAATTCCTACGAGGATAGAATTTTACGATGCTACGATTGGAAGAATCGACCAACGAGCAGGCGAAAAAAAAGTGACGAGGAGGTAATCCAACGTTTGTGGTAGGACTTATTATTGCAACCTCTTTAGAATCGACCGATCTATTCAGATTTATTTTTCGCGACACCTCAGCTTCGGAATTAATTTATTCAATTTCTCGGTAAAAACTGTTGTCGCTCTCGTTCGTAGGTGACGCGTTAATTTTTGTTGTAAATCTTACGTAACCGCGGGAGGAACATAAACAAGTCGCAAAAGAGTATTACGTGAAGCTGTCGATGCGATTGCTACCGGTCGGTAGCGCTTCGTGGATCTAGAGGAATTATGGCTAACCATCCATGTCAATGTCTCAACAGCAAATGGAGCAGGTTGCTTTGAAGAGCTTACCTCCAAAGGAGCGTAATTGCTGATGAATTGGTTTTTTGCGACGGATGTAGCGTCCGAGGGAAGATTGATCGCGTTAAGCTTTAATGGAACATTTTTCGTTCGCAAGCATAGCTTCGGAACTAACCCGTACACGAGTTTGTCATCTCGATCGAAATAGCTAAGCGTTGGACGAACTTTCAGGTTCGTTCGCTCGCCGAGACCTTCGAAACGTGAGTGTTTTAATTCGTGTAGAAACGCATCGCGCCATCCGAATGTTAATCGATTACTGACCGAGGAACTCTCCATCGCGATTCGATCGCCAAGAAAGTTCTCCGTAGAAGCGACTCGTTTTTCCACGATATCCCAAATAAAGAGTCGAAGGAAAGCAGCGCGGCAACGAAATCGCGCGACTCGACGCGTCGTTCGCCAGATCTGGGTGATGGCTGTGTTTACCCGAGGCCTCCACCACCATCGATCACGCTTTTCAATCGATCGCAAGCATTCGCAATCAGAGACCCCGTGACGATTTTAACGCTATGCTCTCCGGTGGCACCACTATGTTCTTTTTTTTTGAGTTTCGTGTTTTATACTTTTCTGGTACTTTTTCTTGTCCAAGATCTCTTCTTTTCCTTAATGTCTTTTATTTTTTCCATCGCATTATGCCATAGACTTTTCGATATTTTATTTTTGTTAGCCAAACCCAACCCAACCATGAAAAACTGGAGCCGTGAACCATGAAAAACGGCCGGGATTCGAACGTGGGTGCCATGCGAAAACTATTAGTTCTATCGGCGCGAAACGAAAAAATCTCGATTCGATCGGCGGACGGCATAGCGTTAATTGCGTCAGTATACCGTTAGTCCGTCGTTAGGCCCTTCTTGGGCCCGATTCTCGCTGTCGAGAGAAAAATCTCGCGTTACTTCCCATAAAGGAGAGTGCATACGATACGTCGCGTACTCCGAACGCTAAACGCAAAACTTGTCGAGTCAACGCGCTGAGAATGGGCGCGGCTCGGAATGTCGATCGTTTCACGAACCCCGACTAGACTGCGTCGGTGAAGGAACGCCAGAAATGAAAAGATTTTTTGTAAAATCGAAATTCCTTGACCCAGATGTCTTGGAATTTTTTAACGACCACGCGCGACCGATTTGTCGACGATGCGTGCTCGCCGGACGTTAACCCTTTGTCCGCGGGACTAGAACAAGTCGAATTTGAAAAATAAAATACCATCTTACAGAGAATGACGCGACGCTTAGTTTCGATTTGTCAAAGAATTTTCGATTAACAGCTACTACGAGACGTTCATCGATGAAAATTACTGCCTTTTTCGATTAATGCAACGCGATCGTACATCCTATATGAACGTGTGATCTCAGATGGAATTCCTCGGGCCTTGAATCACTGTACTCGGAAGGAGAACAAAAGACCTAGGACTCGAATCACGGGTTCCAGTGTTCCGATGTTCCTTTACGTATGTAACTTAGTCTCCCGAAGGTGTAACGCATGAAAATTTCGCGAGCCTCGGAATTAATGAAGCTCTCATCCTGCCAATTGCCACGGAGGAACGGTATCGTTCGTTATAAGTGCATCACGGTTTCCTTTTGTTGAATATTTCACGAAAGTTTCGTGAGAACCTCTTCCGCTCGTGAGATTCTCAAGGTCCCTCGGGGGCGAACTTGACCTTCGAGCAGAGCGTTCACCTACGACAAGGACGACGGAAGTCGTGGAGATTCTACTTCCAGTCCAACTTAACCATTTTCCCGAAAACACCGAGTTACACCGTTCGCTGATATCAATTCAGAAACGAAAGTATTGCAATCGCAAGGATATTGCGTAGGGCTGGAAGGGTTTTCGAATCGAAACGACTCCGTGTCACCACGGCCATAATTCGAACTCGACTAACTGCCGATCGTCCAAGATCGTCCTTGTCTCAACCTTTGCTGCCGCCGTGTTGCAACGCGACGCGTTGACCATACATTTGTATACATTTCTGTAATGCGTCGCGTTTCGTATCGATTTCCCCACAATTTACACGCTGCGTCGTCAAGAAACCATTCTTTTTTTATATATTTATTAAAGACATCAGAAAATCAAAGTAACGCGCGAGCAACGGAGGCACGAACCATGCAACGGACGAACTTTCCAACACAATTTACCGTAATTCGCCCGTATAACGTGTTATTAATCGAATCATGTATCGGGAACGACGTTTCTTCGGGTCTAAGAAACAACAATGCGGATTTTATATGCTCCCTTTCTTATTTTCTAACTATTAGGTCAGGAAACAATTTTGTTCAGTTCGTGGCGACCGGCATTCCTACGTACTTTGAGAATAGAATTCGCGTAAATTAAAGTCTATTATTTTTAATGTTAACCTCTTATTTCTTTTTTTATTAATTTTACTTTAAATTGGTTGCAGTACGAATACTTTTTCACCGTGGAGTGAATATATTTTGTCTAAGAGAAATCGCTGTATATCCGTGCGTCTTTTCACCATTCGCGATTGACTTTGGAAACGCTTAAGACACGCCGACCTACCTACGCATTTCAAATACCATCGTTTAGAACGCGAAAGCGTACGCTTCTCCTCCGCATCTCGATAATGCACGTTTGAATTCGTGGAACCTCGGTGCGTATACGAACGACTGGATATATCCGGGATGACACAATTGCCGATAGAAGGAAGCCGGTTTTTCCGCCGTGAAAATATTTTCAAACGTTCCGTCAGCGCGCAACATTCCACGGGCGTTCTCCAACGAGGACGGTATCGATACGAAGAAGCAAATCGGGAGCATAGAAATTATTACTCGTTGTTCGTACAGATACACCTGTTTAATAGGACGTGGAAGGACGTGGCGAATGTTGTGATAGCTGTTATAGACTCGTTTACGCTTACAATATATAAATACACACTTTAGACTTTCGTTGCTGGCAGCTACGTACTCGTCGGAAATTTCAAACTCTGCGTCGACTTAGCAACGACTCAACGACGCGTTTGTTCGACGCGCGTGTCGATCGATTAACGCGATCGATAGCTTGGCCGACGAGCCGATCGTGACGCGATTCCGCCACTACCGACGAAACGAAAATGAAATAAACGCAGCAACGCGAGCGATGCGCACGGTGTCTAACGAATAATGGAGGTTACCCAGGGAGATTTCGGGCGAGGGCAACGTGGCAACCAGAATTCACCGCTCCAGAACGGAGCCTGGGGGCAGGCAGGGAGACGATCGTCGAAAGAACGTCTACGGATGTTTACGAACCTGAATTTGGGCGCGCTTGACCTCGGTGTAGAGCCAGTTGTCCGTGGAAAAGGCGATCACCAGGAGACCAGTGGCAATGATACCGGTTATGGTCGCGAGGGACAGCGTCACCGCGGAACAGGGCATCTTGGTATCCTTCTTCTTTATTTCAAGTCGATTTTCCCGGTCGACTCCACTCTCGTCTCCGTTACGTTCACCTCACACGGCACCACTGCAACGAGCTACGATGCTGAGAACTGGTCGTCGTCGTCCTCCAAGACTCGCGAGCATCCGTGGAAAAAAAAAAAGATCGGCACGAAACGGGTCACGAATCGGTTCGCGAATCCGTACGGCGATGGATTCGTTCCGTTTGCGTCTATCGCGGTCGGAAGAAGCCGCGGAACCGGGGGCCCAACGGAGGAAGGTGAACAGGACGGTGGATCGGGCCGATTTCGAACGATGACGACGTCCTTCAGGGTGCACGATACTCCGCGATACGCATTACTACCATTCTCTCCTACGACAACGACACTAACGGCCCGACTCACCTCGGAGAAAAGCCGAGAGCCGACCAAGGAGAGAGAACCGGACCCCAGGTGGGGATGGATGTAGCCCCGGGCAGGTATATTACCTGTGTTTTACCTCCAGCGGTGCTCAATACTCCTCCTCGTGCTTCGACTTCGTACGGAGACGGACAGAATTTTATTCCAATAACGCGTTCACCGCCAGGCTAACGCTCTTAATCATTTCTACCGTTCGCTATTGGACACTACGTAATCAAACGTTCATCGCGGTATTTATATTTCTAACTTCGTCGAAATTCAAGGATTTCGTTCTTGCGTTTCTTTCACGCTTAACGTTAAGAATGAATTTTTTTGGTTACCGAGTGAAAAGCACTTGTTATCCATACATGGACGACGTGGCGGTTAATGTGATAATCACGGGTCTAAGTTTAGACTTGTACAGAAAAAGACATATTGTACAGAGGGAATTTTGGTTAAGTTCAAGGATTCGTTCGACACCCGTTATAGTACTATTTTCGTTCAACCAATTTATTGGATCACGAATTAGTTCTCGGCATTTTGATATTTACCGCTGACGTGATCTTTTCATTTATGATTATACATTTGTTCCCCGCTTTAGTTACTATTAATGCGTAAATACGCGAAGAGAGCTGCAAGTAACGTGGCCGAAACGTCGTTTCTAATTAATCATTTCATACATCACTGCGAGGCTTCGGCAAATAAATGTTTGCACTCGCATATCAACAAGTTAGGAATCGCTGTCTTCGCGATCGTAATTTATTATTCGTGTAACATAAAGTCGACGCGTCCTAAGTTCGTACCGTTTTCGTTCGAGCTGAATTCTCTTTATCCGCCATTATAGACGATAATAATAAACGTTAACTCGTCGATCGAATAAACGTCACGGATAAATTACTATCTTTTTCACGGCTCTTGCGAAGATTTCAATGCCCGCACGTACAAGTTTCTTCGCATGCGACGAATCGTCTAAGAACCAATTACCTTCGTGCTCTGATCGCTGTATAGATAAAATCACGTCGAATCGAGCATTCCGCCAAAACGATTCGAGATAAAGAACGGACGAGAGTCAACGGGACGGTGAAATGAGAACAGTTTCGCCGTAACTGTCTACCTGCTTCCATAAAGCATTCCTTCCTTGTTCCTTTACCAAACAATCCCACCACCGGTGAGATAAAGTCGATGCAAACGCCCAGGGAGAACCGAGGAATTCCTTGCATTCTACTGTATCACCGCGGATCTTTGATCGTTTTACGCCTGCAACCTTGGCTACCACGGGACGCAATTTTTTTTAACAGATCTCGATTAATTTTGACCCGTGCGGTAATCCCTTTGAATACCTGTCGGTGACGGATTGCCTAGGCGAACGTGAGAAGCACCTGCGTACCTGCGGGCTGGTCAAGTCCCCGGTATGCAGGTACCAGGCATTTTTGCGCGAATAATGGGATTTCAGGCCTAATTGCTCGCGGCGACTTTGAACATGTCAACGACTAATTATTGTAGACGAAGCAAACCTGCGTCCTCGCGAAAAATGAAAAATTCTAAAATTACGCTCGACACGTTGGTTATTGTTACGACTTTTGTGTCACGCGGAGTTATCGAGGGTAAACACACGCGTCTTAATAACATAAAATTATATATCTTGGCTCAGTTCCGTTATTTCCATTTATTTGAAACTCGTTCCTCGCTAGGATCGCGAATAAGTAACTGGTTGGATTTCTTTTCGTATAATTAGATAGTTCCATGTAGAGTTTTATTTATTAACGAGTAACAAGAAATAGAAGTAGAGCGACATGTCAATTAAACTTTAATATCGAAGGATCGTACGGTGTGCCTTCGAAAGGAGATCCTTTTGCGTCCCATGCCTTCTTTAAGATCTTCTCCATTTTCTGTAAATAGAGTTTTCATTAAAAAAAAAAAAAAAAAAAATGATATCTTCTCTATCGCGTTACCAATTTCAAGCCTTCGTTCCTTACAATTTGCTCGGAAGTTGGCTTGCCCAGAAGCTTTTGCTGATGATTCCACATCAACTCTTGAACCTTCATTTGCTCCTCTGACCCCATTTCGTCCAAATTTCTTGAACAGTCGATTTTACTTAATTCGATTTTTGGCTCGCCGACGATTAATGCTTCCCACCACCGGTCGGAAGCTTTTTCAAAATGAATCTACAATAAAATGCAAAAGATACGCAATGTAGCGCTTATACAAACATCGTGTTTCAAAATATTGCATCCTCTTATCGTATTTCAACACACACTTATATGTTGGCCAGGTACTATACTCCACACCGATTCATCTTTTCGAGTTTTAAAGCAAAGTTCACCCTTGAAAATGATGGTCCATTCGGAATTACAAGACTCCTCTGCTTTATTTTCTACGAGTGTCGATGTTCTTGCTTCTATTTTAATTTCTTGCGAATCTAGATTAACTCTTAAATCCTTTGCTGTCTTTATACAGCTAGGTAATTTAACCGATACGTCTAAATCGCCTATGGATTGCGACCATGAATAGTTTTCTCTCTCTGCTCCGTTATAACTGTCAGATGACCGATCACTTTCAAAAGATTGAACAGGCCCTTCCATAACTTCAGCTTTTTCACATGTTTCAACTTCAATTTCTTGTATACTTTCTGGAACATTTGAACTTTTTGTGGTAGTCAAGTTATCAATATCTTCTTCATTCTTTGGTAAACTTCTTTCGCTAGGACATTTGGAAACATTTTTCCATTTTTGCAAGGTGGTCGAAACCAATTTCTCTGCTATACCAGGTCTGAATCCCAACTTCTGATCCGGGGTTGATTCAATGTAAAAATCTGTACTACAATTAAATTTTAAATTACTCGCAATAATAGTATATATATCGTAAGCTTGTATAGCATGATAACAATAATAACTCACCATCTATACAAAAATCCAAAAAATGCATCTAAGAAGTTAGTAACATTTTTCTCTTCTCGTAAAATTTGCAAAAATGCCTGATCGTGATTAGAATTCATTCTAATCTTCGTTTCACCTGTAATTCGATCGAGTTTGACGAAAATCTTAATAATCTTTTAATTGGACAACTGAACAAATTTATCTGTTCCAGATTGAAGGTTATGTTTCGATCTGTAAACAAATTTGATTTTTACGTACATACTCGTTGTACGTAAGTATAATTGCGCTGTAGTTTTGTTTTGTATTCAACCCTACTAGAGTTTCCAAATTTTTTTTAGCAACATTTCATTAAACCCACTGACAAGTACATACAACTTTGTTTACGAAAAGCGCCCTCTTCGCTTGACGTAAACATTGTTTACAAGCGTAATGTTTTGACAAGTTCTGAGAATAGTGACAGAAAAAAGTAAATTAAATAAATGTTTTAAGACTAAAAATGATTACGGTTACGAAGAAGCTTCGCGTGTGCTCATTTACAATAAATGAAATGGTTTTAAGGTTATAAAGATTTTCGTAGAATTAAACTTTGATACCTTTTAACCTATCCGTTTCATTGAATCATTTATTAATACATCGTAAATTTTTCTTTTTCGTGTATTTTAATCGTATAAGTTTGTTCGTGTGATGACTACAATGCCCAATTTTACTCCAGAAATTGCGAAAGGTATTTAAAATGTTCGGCAAAGTATTTATAACTATTTGTATGGATACTTTGTTGATATAAAAAAATTCATGTAACAATATTTTTCAGCTATTTTGACCGATGTTCTGACAGCATTAAATACTCCAGAAAATGTACAGAAACTCACAGAGGCAAAGGAGAATTCTGGTAACGAAATGCTCAAAATGATGCAGTTTGTTTTTCCGATTGTAGTGCAGATCCAAATGGATGTTATTAAAAATTATGGATTTCCAGAGGGACGAGAAGGTGTAATATTTTCTTTTCGATAATTGAATTTACGTACAATAGGGTTTCCTTCATGGATATTTTATTGTTTATTTTTTTTAAATATAGGTACAGTTCAATTTGCCCAATTACTCAGAACTTTAGAAAGAGAAGACCCTGAAATAGCACAATTACATAGTCAAGTTCACTCATATTTTCTCCCACCAGTTACTATAAGTTCCTCGACTGAAGCATCGCTTTAAAATAAAATGATTTACATGTAATGGCAATTTGCTTTTTCCTTAATTTTTTCCTTCATTTAATATAGTAAGAGACATACTAATTTTCACACTCGATTTAAAATAATCTTCAATTATTTTTCTCAAAAATTTCTTGAATCTCAGAAACATTAATTTTAATCGAAAAATATTAATTATCAATTGTAATATATTCTAGAAGAAAGATATACAAGGGACTTCAAATTAAATATTTAATCAGAAAAATTAAAAATTTTTACATTTATTTGTATAATAATAATAATAATAATAATATAATAATAATAATATAATCTACTAAAATATATAATATTCATTCATAAATGTCCTTTGAATTTTTTCTGCACTTACACCAACTCTAAAAACTAAACAGTGTTCCATTGTTCGCGTAAAAATGAAGCGTGTGCATCACACCGTTAACATGCAGAAGAGTAACAATTATTTGTTTTCGTATTTTAAAAATACATATTTGCAAGATACAAATAACAAGTGTAAACGACTAACAAATCGAAGAAAAAGATCGTAGACGTTAAATTGCACATTTAGCAGATACGATGACTAAGTATCGTGGCTTCCCTATAAAAAGCAGTGAATGCAGATCATTGTACGTCGGTGTACATCAGTTTGCGTGTATCAAAGTGACTTCCCGCCCTTACTGCTTAACTTCATATTTTCGCGAACATCTGGATAAATACATATTAAATATACAATTTCAATCATACAAGCAAGTATGTTGAAAATGCATAAAGAAACAAATTAATTTAATGAAGAATAATACAATGGAATTATTTAAGCGATATTTACTTATAACAGAAATTTAAATCGCGTACAATTCATGTATGATTCACTTAGGACAAGCAGGCAAATACAGTTCCCCTTTGCCAATCGTTGAATCCACGAAACTGTTTTCTCGTATAAAAATTGTAAAATGCGTTAATAGTTTTAAAAACGAAATGCTGAGTTGGTATCGACACTACCTTGGAAAGTAGTTCATTAAAAACGTTACTAATAAATACATATTTTGATTATCGACTACCATCGTTAAGAAAGACGAACATCATACCGGTGTTCATGGAGTGGTCATTGATAGTCTCACTCGCTCGAATGTGAAAAGTATGGATGTAAAATAACGAACTCAGCAATGTCCCCCCCCCCCCCCCTCCCCCAAAAAAAAGAACCGGGGAAACAACGCGTAAGATGTTAGAAAACACTTTCAGGCTTCGTTAGAATATTCTACTATATCGACTATAGATGGACAAAAGAGACTTGACAATTGGGGAACGATATGCTGTAACATATTTACAATTTTTTTTTGTTTTGTTTTGTTTGTTTCTTTATATAAATCAAGGTACAATTGTAAATTGTTTCGCGTACAACGAAAGCTAATGCTCTTCACATAATCCTCCTAAGATCATGTTGGTTCGTTAAATCTTACAGTCGGATACCCCGGTTTGCCTGGAAAAGTGTTCACCGAAAATTCATAGAATTCTCGATTTCTCGCGTAAACCAACACAACCTATAGCATCGATAACGACCTTCCGTAAAATCATAAGAACGCTCCGAGTTGATTCAACAGCGACTTTTCACCGATAGGAAAATGCATATCAGCTACGTCTATGTTTCATTCTCTGCAGTGCATTGAAGCCTATGCGAGTAACATTGAACAGTCGCCCGAAACCAAATACGTAAAATTTCATAACTAAATTCGGCTCGTACGTATTGCGTGTGTACTTAAACGGTATCCAAAGATGACGATATTACTTCTGGCAACTGCGATACTGCCTTTAACTGTTTCGTCCGCAAGTACTCCGAGGTGTTACTAAACCCAGTAAATCATTAGCAAACGACAGATCGTATTACTAACACACGCATCTCTTTCAACAAGATGAGTATTAGCCACATCGTTACCGATCGTTTCGATTAAAAGGCATGCCATGTCGCGAATATTTATACGAACCGCGATCGATACGCGTCACATAAAGCGTATAACTTAAACCGACGAACCCTGTTCGATATAATATACTTTTGCAAATCACGATTACAGTCTCACGATCTCGTTAGCCGTAGAAAAACACGTATATAAATAGATGGACAAAGAAACTGATTCTGACGCCAACCGTTGCTTCGCTTCACGTTATTCCTGTATAGCCCACGGAAAATATCGTTCAATGACCTATTCTATTACCAAATCGAGTCGCACTTAAAAAATATACTATATATGAAAAAGGTGCTTATAAAATCTAGTTATACCTTGGGAGCGCGTAAGCGATTTACATCCTTTTATGTCACTTCATTTCGCATCTTGTGTATAACCTTTTCTCGAGTTAGTTCCCTTATTCATTCATCGTTACGCGATAAAA
This sequence comes from Hylaeus volcanicus, assembly GCF_026283585.1. Lineage (NCBI taxonomy): Eukaryota > Metazoa > Arthropoda > Insecta > Hymenoptera > Colletidae > Hylaeus > Hylaeus volcanicus. The sequence goes on from NC_071977.1 coordinate 31,933,669, forward strand.
ATACAAGCGATTCAATCATAACGGACACAAAAACTTTTGCCCAATAAACAGCAAAAGAAATGAATATTTAGTGGATTTTAAAGGAATATTACTACGTAGAAATAAATGTCGATGTTAGCGGTATCCTTTGGAAACTTCAATTATCAGTTCAGGCGAATTAAATGGAACAAATCGGTGTATTTCATTCCTCCACGCTTCTGTTTTTCATTAATTATGACCAGAGAGATCGGTTATCGCTCTAATTAATCGTAAAAGAGGACAACTGTTACTTTCAAATGTTAAAACGGATGTTTTCCGAATACTTTATTTTTGTAGGACGTTTCGTCTGTCATTTGTATGTGTCATTTATATCTCGAAATAAAGGTAGTTCGTAGCGAGCAAGAAACTTATACCGTACAGGGTTACCGCTAAAAAACCTCGAATACTTTTTAGACGACAGTGCTCCGGATATTTTAACCGACGCCTTCGACGATTATATCATCAAGCTACGAGAGGAACGGATTCGCTGTAGTAGTTGTATTCGCTGCCCAAGGATCCTGTCGAATTTGATTGATCGTAGGACGAGATGGTGCTGTTGCCGTCGCAAATGGATTTGCTGAATATGACACGGGTGCTGTAAATTTTTATGAGTATCAATTTATATGTTCAAGACCTATTCCTATACCGAACGTTATGCTGCAATTGGAAATGTAGCAATAAAAATTGTGAAAAGTAAACAACCAATTTCACTGCAAAGAAAATAACAAATAAGAAAATTAACAAATTATACGTGTATGTAGGTTAGTGTTGTTCTTAGCTGTACATGATTGAAATTCCCATCCCTTGGAACGATTCCAACGTATAAGAATTATTACCTGTATAATACGAGAATCGTATTTGTGATTGTCAAGTCAAACAAAAAATTTCAATCATTTATAACTGGGGAATAACTTGATACGCATGGCCAGGCTTCGTCAGGCAGATTCGGGAAAAGATTTACGGAAAAAAAAAATATATAATTTCGATACTTTCATCGAATATAATAGTTGAACCATGCATTCATGCAGTATGGCTAATCACACTGTAGATACTCACGAATTTATTTCCAATGAAATGCTATTTTTCAGACAGAATGCGTTACAAAAGGAAACATCGTATTAACCGTTTACACGCGACAAATTTCGTAGACTTAATCTTTGGGAATTATTTAGGATATATCTAAGTTTGAGCTTCAAATGATACGTTACCTGTAGGCGTAGGTGACGCAGGCTTGGTTGTAGAAGTACTGACAAGATTATCAAGATTGACCAGGGCGGAGTTCTCTCCGAGAAACGACTGCGGCGTTTTCTTAATAGCTCCTGTACTAATAGGAAGATTTTCGGCCATACCTCCCAGATCAAACGGGTCCGGTGACTGTGCACTTCCTGCAACCCCGCAAACAATGATACATCGATACGTTTTAGCGTTACAACAAATAGCAACGACAAAGTCGCTAATATATACCGTTATTTGCTGGCTGTGGACTAGATCCGAGCTTATTTCTGTTAGTAATTACGTCAAATTCGTCTAGGTCGCTCAATGGACTGGTCGCAGAATTGTTGTTCGGATTTCCTGCTGAGAAGTTGTTAAAACTAGGCCCAGTCCCATTGAAACCATTGCTAGTAGGGTTGAAAGTAGCGCTCGAAGTTGTAGGCAAATTGAAGCCTATGTTCTGCGGAGACTGCGCAGCGAAACCGATATTCTGCGTTAAGGTAGGATTGCTGAAAGACGGAGATCCGGATGTTAAACCTTCTCGTCCAGTCTGGAAAATGTTGGAATAATTAAATTAATTTAATATAAATGTAAAAATGTACAAGTGTTCTTCCGAATCGATAAATAAACCTCACCTGCTTTTTGCAAGGATCGGTTTCAGCATTAGGCGCTACCAGTGCCCAAGGATCTGCCGAAGGTGGAGATGTAACTGGTACAGGCGACGGTGCAGGTGCTCGCCATGGATCGATCGCAGCAGCTGAAATTAAATTACGCGATTAACCAGGATAACACCGAAGATAATATTTCATACGAAGTATTATTTGACAAGGTTTATTACTTGGTCTTTGCGGTGGAGTAGGAGTCCATGGATCTACTACGGGCGACGTACTGCTGGTTGTGGGAACACTCCATGGATCATTCTGTTGCTGCAAAATAAGAGTCAGTGGGTGAGTTTCTACTATATCCTTCATAAATTTTTTAAGTACAATCGCGCAGTGCTTTATCATTTTTTTTTTCTTGTATTAATCAAACATACCTGGTACACATAAAACTGAGATAAGTCCAAAGACTGTTGAGCAATATGCAAAGGGTACGCAATATCGTATTATCATGCAATTAACAAATGTGCAATTAACACATCACGTCTAATTTATGATTACATACCTGTGGTCTGGGGGAAGGTGCCGTAATCGGTACACCCCAAGGATCAGTTTGTACAGTAGATCCACTTGCTTCTCCTCCTAAGTTTACATCCAACAAATCTAGTACATGACTTTGTTTCTCAGATTGCGGGGCTCTGTAATTCGTATGCATTTTTAGCTGAGATTCGGAACATGATACAACTTAGGTATCGTTTGTTAATAATTGTAAAATATGAAACTTATAGTGAACACTAACTTAAAATCCTGCTGACTTTGACTGAGGGCTAACTGCAATCTAACGTCGTCGCTGCGTCTTCTTTGTTCTTCTTGCTCTGCCTCCTCCCTAGACATTGCCAGAGCTAACTGTAGCTGCAATTCCTCTTCCCCCACTGTTTGTGGCCTCGCAGCTTCCAATTCAGCTAATCCAAACGAACAAATCGTAATTAATCATATTTAATATAATACGTGAAATTATAATAGATAGACATTTAATGAACGTTTACTTGCACGTCTAGCTGTAGATTCAGACCCTAGGCGGCATGGTTCCCAATCCTGGAACTATATAATTTGTTAAGGACAGAAGTATGAGACGCATTTGTTATTAATTCTAATAGCACTTACATCACTGCTCACAGGTGACATAGTATCTAACCCATCACTCCCGAATCCGCTAACGGATTGTGCGAATCGTTCCTTTGCTTTTAGTGCTCTAGCTCTTTCGTTCCTTAATCTTTCATCGTCTTTTAATAAGGCCACTAGTTGCTTTGCTTTCTCTCGTACTTTCACTCCCTGATCCTTAGATCCCTCCATATATTGGAAATCTAACGTAATTAAAAATAAATATCATTTATAGACTGCAGAAATTTTATAATAAACTTTATACGACGATAATGTAAAGCTACGTACCTTTTAGAGTTTGGATGGCAAAAATATTCTCTTTACATTGCTGTGCAACTTTTTCCGATCCAGTTTTAATGAGATATTCTAGGAGAACTAAAGCTTTGTACACGTGCCGCCAATTTTTACCGTGATCGTTCAATCTCTTCCACAACATTTGCATAATTTCGGTAAAAGCCACGACATTGTATGTCAAATCAGCAATTTCTGCCATAAGTGTGGTGCTTGGGCCCCAAGAATCATTGCTAGTGGCTTTCCGTACAGCTTTCTGTTTATATAAGAAAGTTTTATTTTAGATCTACAGAATAAATATAAAAAGTAAACATTAAACGCTAAAATCAATTACCTGTGCATTGCTGTAGTTGTGGGCAAGATTAACGATGTCTCGCCTAATACCTGCCAAATTCACCTGCATCACGTCTTGACCTTGTCTTCTCATCTAAAAGATTACCACTGTATATTACAAGCAGGTAGTAACATTCCTATTCCTTTTAGAAGCCCATACTTATCATCGCACACGTTCGAGTTTATGTTAATTAAATTTGATGCACACTATCACTTTGCAATGCAATTCAAATACAAGTCCAATTATATATTTACTCAGAGAAAAAAAATCAATCAAAATAAAGAGTAGTAATAAATATGGGCAACCATTTCATACCAAAGCCATGCACCTAAATATACATTAGTAAGTAAGCAGGAAACTCATAAATATTTTATAATAGTCTACTTTTACTAAATCAATGCATTACTTCTATTTCTCATTTGGTTAGTGTAAGAAGTAAGATGAATGAAAGTAGCTAAAGTAAAAGTGCAATTGGTTGAAAGTAAAGAAATCCCACTTATAATAATGTTCTTTTATCATACAATGGTATTACTGCATTATTTGGAAATTAAAATTTTGTATGCCAAAATAAAATGTAATTACTTCTGCTATGGAATACACAATGTTTCAAAGTGGAATAATTTCTTTTGAGATGTGCCTATGTATAAGCTCCAGGTAACAAGTATCAGTGCATTTAACATCACATAGAATTTAAATTCATTTGAAAGTTGTAAATTATATTATGACAACAATATTTTCTTAGGAGAAAATTCTTTTTCCAATAACCTGCCAAGGTTCTTAATAATAAATATTTCTAATTTCTCTAGAAATAACTTAACTTTAAATATTTGAAAATAACATTTGTTGCAATACTGACTTGCATAATGTGCACAACTTATTGTTATTTTATAATTTTGCAAAAATAAAATACGAATGAATCGAGGTATGTGCAAAAATTTTATTACTAAAAACTATAATTCATGTATCTTTTTATATATACAGGATGCTATATCGTTACAATTAAATTTAAATTGTAAAAACATATTTAAAGGTTTTTCAAATGACAAAATTATATATTTTAAAAACTTTTACTATTTGAAAATGTAACTGCTAGCAACACCCTGTATACTATTTAACGTGTCTTGCAAAACATTTATCTACATCATTTATTTTTCAAACATTTTCTAACAATGTCATTGATTAGTAAAGTAATAACATTTGTTATTTTGTTGACCATGGCCAGTTATAAAATTTACCTTCTGCATTGCCATTGTTGGCATATGAAATACCGCTGGCGTCGTCGATGAAGCTACTTCTTGTCCACAAATATAGAAAATTCCCAAACACTCTTCGAATCAGAATAAAATCCTAAACTATTAGACGGTACAGTGAATAAGTAAGAAACATTTGTTACATTTACCTGTCAACGATGAATGAATTTTTATTTAATGTACAAATGATGATATAATTAACTGAGAATATCTTACATATAACTTTGATAATCTTGGTAATTATTATGCAAATAAATATTGCACAGAATACTGCATAATTGTTCTTTCATTGGCCCGATGCAATCAACAATGTTACAAATTATATGGTGTATATCAAAGATATGTAACATTTAAAATATACTTAAAAAATAAATAGGCACAACTCATGTTTCATTAATATATAAAGTACACTATTAGTTTAGCTGTGAGTACCTGTTTTAAATTACTATGTACAGGGCATTCGACTGATGTCTTACAAAATATTGGCTTAAAAATGATAATAACATTTTCCTCTATAAGTTAATGGAAGTACAATCATTTATTACTACTAATTGTATAGAAGATATATAAACAATATATCAGGAACACAATGCATTTAAAATACATATTCGCACACATAGAGGAAAATGTTACCATCCACAAAAGTCTATAATGTGTAGTCATAAATTTTATTTTGTGAAAAGCAACTTTGTAAAAAGGAAACACAACAATATTAAGATGCTACAAATTTATTGAATTCTTGTTTATGTAAATGTATTGAGAAATCAAAGTTGCAGTTTTTGTGCAATATTATGCTTATATTCGCCTATACAGTAACTATAAAAATTATTTAAATTTAAATTATTCGAAAGACAAAAAGTACTGGATTAATTATTGAAACTACTTTTATTCATGATAGAACCTATTGCAAGCATTTTAACAAAGGAAACTTAAACACAAAACAAAGAAGAAGACCAAGAACTTTTATCATCAAAGAAAAAGAGTTTGAACCAAACTACTATCTCAAAAATCAATAGGCAGCATGCGATAATAAGAAAAAAACGCAATTACTTACATTGATAAAAATGGAGGAGTCAAATTTGTCTTGAAGAAAGCCTTGTTATTAAACTGGAAAGTCAAAAGGAGACCTTTGTTATCTATCAGTTAATACTACTATGTTTGTATCTTATCTTATCGTGATAAACATGCGATGTAGATTTATATTTAAAAAATATGAATGATCTATACAAGATGTGCTGAAATTAACTGGTATAGATGATTTGTATTTTGCACTATATGCACATAAAGTTTAGCTTATCAATTTTAGTATATCCTGTGTATAATTATGTAATTTAATTTGAGCAGTTTACTCCATAACAACAACAACATTATATTTAAGTGTATTGCAATTATTAGTTCACTTATTACAATTTGCAATATCTACTTATGTTAGATTAATTTAGATTGCTAGATTTCAATGGAATAGGTTCTGCATACTTAATAACTTTGTCCTTGACATTGCTGAACAACTGTGAGAGATAATATACCCACACATACGATACTCATTCTGTTTCATGTTTTAGAGTAAATATATTATATATAAAAATAATTTTATTATCGCGCATCACGTTTTTTTGTTTAAAATAAATTAACATTACTTCTAGACCATCAATTTACTTTAGTTTACGTTTTTAATAAACGGTACAACAAAGCAGTTGTTTATACATTAAAGCTGCTCGGAGTTACTATTGTATGGTTTCTTCAAGGTAGTTAAATGGCATTATAACGATAAATGACCGTGAAACTATCGATCACTGTTTTGTATTTTCATTAATTTTCTATTCGATAAATTAAGAACGAACGACCACGAGAACCAAAAATTTCATTAGAAACAGGATTACACGTACGCGATATATCATCGAATTAAAAAGATTCCAAGCGTCGCAACGATGTTATTTTCACCCCGACGTTATTATTAACCTTAAATGATCAACGTGACAGCTCAGCACATTTTTTCTGAAAATCACGCGGATCATTTCCTCGCCACACGTGAAAACAACTTCTCGCTACGTTACTTCCTGGTATCGTTCGAAAGTTTGAACCGAGTAGAGCGTCAACATACTTGTACGCTTCAATGACACTCGTACGCCATATAAATACAAAACGGTGATTTCTTTTAAGGGATTCGAAGGAACAAAGAGTTTTGATATCCACACGTTCCATATATCGTACACCCTTTTAGATATTAACCAACACAATGGGTGGGCACACACTGCTTAGCTACTCGGCTAGCCCATGAAAATACGTGATATGTCAATTTCGAAACTCTCTACCTATGCTTTCTCATGCTCGGGCGTGACTTCCGCGAACCTGCACTTTTTTTCGAGGCTGTCTCGAGGCACAATCAATCGCGTAGATTACGAAAGAAGCCGAGTTAACGAAGGAAAAACGTGTCACGAACGGAATATGTACGTGGGATATCGTTCTCTCAAAACGGAATCGAGCTTGCACTTTTATCTTACGGACTGTACCACTCGTAGTTTGCGTACCAACTAAACGTTACTCGTTCCCGTTAATTTATTCCACACGATTTAACGGGAAACGTTCTACTCACCGTGGCGTGTACTAGAAATTTAATGCACTAATTTTCCAACCGAAACAAGGAACAAAATAACATAAAACACCTATGACAAGTCCATTCACAGGCACTGACGAATTAGGAGCTACGAGGCAAGATGGCGCTGAAAAATATTTCCTTCTCCTCCGTTTCGCCGTCCGCGGTGTAGCCGTCGAATATTTAACATTCGGCTTTGTTTCGTGGGATCGGGGGATGAATTCGAGGCCGTTCGTTCACTATCGTACGTTCCCCTATTCCACGGATAGGTTCAGCTACTAACGTACTACGTGATTTTTTTTTCTTTTTTTTTTTTTTATCGAAACAAGGAATTTGTCAATGAAGGGTTGTCTCTCTTTATGTAATCTTCGGGCGCGTTCACAAGCGCGTAAGATTCTACACGCAGTTGTCATTCCTGAGGATAAAGGGTGTCCCGAAAGCTGGGTGTACTTTGTAGGATTTTATTTATCGTTCGAAATCGAGGGGATTTTGAGCGTCGTTCGTGTTTCTGTTCGAACAAGGTCTAAACGTCCGAGATTCTAAACTTTAAAGTATGAAACAATATAAAGTATATGATTTTACGAAAATAAATAGAGATCTGTGAGACACCCTATGAACTGGGAATAGAAGGTTCGTTGAAAACGCAGAGTAGGTTTGATGTTTTTCGGCAGGTATGAAAATAGAACGCACTTGTTGGAGGTAAATTTCATACGCACACGCCATCATAAGAGTTTTCAGCTTTCAATTGTTGACTGACGGTTCTGTTTTCAAGCCAAGATCGTTGGTCTCGTCGATGTTGTCGTTTTAATAAATGAAACGAAATTGGAGAAGATCCGAAAACGTTTAATCGTTTTATACGATTTTCGTCTACATGTTTGTCGAAATATACGTGAAAGCGAAGTAGGTTAGGATAAGCGAACGTCAGCGTTACAATATAACCTCTATTGTTTTCATTCGAATGAAAATTAGCGTTACCGCACCATAAATATTTTCCTGCGAAGAGGATCGTTCTTTGAAGACAAGATGAATGTGAGACTTTTAAAAGATCCTGCTACTGTGAGTAGCCGTATATTTGTGGGTCATTTGCAAACCGATGATATGACCAAACACGAATTGGAGGAACATTTTGCAAAATATGGAACTGTTGTCGGTTCCGCGATAAACCGAGGTTTCGGTTTTGTCCAATTCGAGGAAGAACAGTCTGCACAGAAAGCTATTCAAAATGAGAACGGTGCGATGTTCAAAGGCAGAAGAATGGGTATTTTCATTTATTTTTCATATATAATTTCATGCACTCTCCGATCCTCAATTATTAATTTAAATGTGTCGATTAATCATAAATATTATATAAGTACGCATTAGGATCCTATCTTACTTATTTTTTTTAATTAGATGTTAGACCAGCAAAAAAGGATAATCAGTCTGGTGGAGGAGGAGGGGGAAAGCTGCAAGCAGGACTTAACAATCAATTTAATTCCAATGCTAATCATTTTAATACTGGAAATGATTCTTTCAATACCGGGAATCAAAGTTTTGGAGGAAATTCAAGTTTCGCTCCGAATCAAAGTTTTGGTTGTGATTTACAGTTAAACGATAGCCAGAAAGGAAATAATATGCAGAATAGAGGTGGTGTAAACGATCAGTTTGGCGATGGAAATCAGAACAGAGATAATAATCAAGTCGGAAATCAAAATCGAAACAATGGAAACGATCAATTTAATAACATGATGCAAAATAAAGGGAACAATCAGTTTACTCCAGGTAATCAGAATAGAGGCGGTAATCAATTTGGATTGGGTGGAAATCAAAACAGGCCTGGTGGAAATCAGAATCGCAACACGAATAATCAGAACACTCACAATCAAAGTGGTATTGGGGGAGGGGGAGCGAACAGTGGCGGGGTTGGTCGACCAAGAGGCGTTAGGGGTGGAAAAAATCGTAATAAAAATAGAGACGGTTCGGCTGGGAACAACTTCAGAGATCGTAGTCCTATTAACAGAGGTGGTCGTTTGGACGATAAAGGTGGACGGGATTGGGATCACAAGCAAGGCGATAGATTAAGAAACGATAACTTTGTCAGAGATACGTTTAGCGACAATAGCAACCGTTTTGATAATTTCAAGCCTACCGCTGCACCTAGAGATATGAACATGAGTTTTAAGTAAGCGGAACTATTAATATTTTGCGATCACTCGTATTATTTGAATCTAGCGTTACGTACATATTTGTTTTTCAGCAACACAAGCACATCGAACGAGTATTCGAATGCAGCAACCGAAAAGAATGATTGTGAAATCATTGTTGTTAATAAAGCATTAACGTACGTATGACAGTAATAAACTTCCTGACGATCGACGAATATTTTTGTAACTTATGTCTGTCAAATTAGGGAGTATGCGGAAAGTATTGAGGCGCGATTAAAAAAAATTGGATTAACGGTAGATTTGCTATTTCCAAACGAAGATGTACTTCTGAGTAGAGTTCTAGGGAACATAGCAAGTCGTGGATGTTTGTATGCAGTTGTAGTAACGCCTATCAATCAAGAGCATCATTCCCTAACGCTAAATATCCTTCACGGTTTACCGCAAGGTACGTGGCTTAACGATGTTACAAAGACTTAGCAATTTTTGACGTTAATGGAATTTTATCTTTTTGGACAGAACACAGAAATATGCTCGTTGACGACGCTATTAATTTAATATCACGCGATTTCTCTAATTACAAAGCTGGCGGACGATCGGTCCCAGTGAACACACCGTTCGCGAACGAACGGCATCCCGATGCCATTCAAGTTCTTTTAAATATGTTGGCCGATAACCATCAATTAACAGTACTGCAGTACGAGCGTATCATAAAGTATCTTGAAATGAAACGCGAAGAACAAGTGCAAGTGGAATTGGGAGACGTAAAAGATTTACCAACGACGACTACGACGATAGCGGTCAGCGATCCGAAACAAGCTGAATTACAGTCCAGGATACTTAATATTCTGAACAGTAATAAAACAAGTTCGTCCGCGCCAGCACCTAGTCCAGTGCCAGCACCAACTGCAGCACCAGTTCCGGTCCCACCAGCTACTTGGGGATCAGGTAAAAACTATAAAGCTTCACTACTCGTGTTTGATCCGAATGCGTATGACATGAAATGTTCAAAAAATTTATATGAAATATCTATTATTGTAACATGGTTAATAAATCAGGAGAGCATAAATATCGTAGCAACATGTCTACAGTGGATTTTGCTTTTACAAATATCGAGATCACGATAAATTGCATTAATAGGGGAAGGAAAAAATATGCGCACTGTAAGTGTAGCATTTTTATTTTTTTCTTGACGTTCCGTGTAACATTTGTGTATTGTAATTGTGACGATTACATCCATTTATTGTAGAAATACCACTATTGGTTTATTCGTTGCGCGGAAAGAGCCGAGTCGAAGATGTAGAACTTCTCTAACGCGAACAAAATTCGAGACCTGTTGCACTGTTTTGCATTTTTAGAAAGGTCGTCGCAGGTGTATCTTACGGATATTGGATCACTTGTTTGTTACGTTTCATATCGGATTTGTTTGTGTTCCTCGCGAACACTTCCGGCGAAGACGAAATTTCTTTTAAGTCGTGTATCGAAATTTCTAACGAAGTTTCCAAATAATTTGACGGTTAAAAAAGACAACGCGGGTTCCGCGTAAAATTTTTTAATAGATTCAGGTAAAATTAGAACGTAATATTGATCAAAAATATCGATCGTAAACGAACTTCGTACGCTTTGGGTTCTTTTTTTTTTTTTTTTTTAATAAAGTTCGCCGCGCGTGTAGTGCTACTGTGCCTGTTTCCTCATGATGCTGCGATCAAAGCGAACGAACTTCGAATATATTTATTGCTGGTGTTACAACCGCTAACTACATGAGACATCATGTTATGCCAGCAGCATCAACTGCCGCAACAGCGCCCACGACTACTACTACTACCGGAGTTTCACCGTCACCTCTACTAAACGATCCAACAGTTCAAAAGGCACTTGACAGTCTATTGCAAGGCAATTTGCTCAAAAGCATCGGCGATCAACAACCGGCCACGACTACGACACCTCTGTTTGCCGCTTTTTCGAATATCGGCCGATTTTAATTAATCTCATTGTTTTTATTATGTTCGTTTCATCTGGCAAGAAATTCCATTTCATTTCACTTCATTCGATGAAGTGAAAATTCGATGACGATGTTCGGTAGAAAATCAGAATGTTAGCAAACTCCGAGTTGACGGCAAGTGATTTTGATATTTGTCTCTGGTGAAGTGTTAGCATGCTTTCGCGTGCATAAAGTAACACTTTTGAACACAGGATTCAACAGTTTGTAAGATGTTCTATAGATATTATTTGTATAATTCACAATGATAGGTATACATTGATATTTGTCTATACGTTTGTTCGATCCTTTCATTCCTAGGATAGAAATATTTTAGCATACTATATACAGTATAGTAATTTAAAGAGGAGAAACGAAATGTTGGATGCATATCCAATACTTTTCAAGTGTGAGCTTTATGCTTCTTTTATCCCTTTGCTACCAATTATGATAAAGTTAACCAAGCTTTGGATGCACCTTGGATATTAAGAACCAAGTTTAAAGTATAGTTACATACTGTATTTTATTAGAGCCTGAATAGTTTCTTGCAATGACAAGTATTTCAATATGTAATATATTTACTTAGTAATCGACAATTTAGTTAAATATTTTCATCATTTACTGGAATTGTACGTTATTCTTATCTAAGTATGTAGAATTTATTACATTATTGTTTCAATGAATTGCAACAGTTGTTTCTATCACTTTTATAGTCTTTATTAATCTCATAAAGTTATACCACTCATGATTACAATGTCTGACTTCAACAGAGATTAGGGAAAAACAATTTGGGTAATTTATAAGCTCTGTAAACTTTGTCTGATGTAAAAATATAATATATATATTATATATATGCAAAACATTTTATGTTTGTAATAAATTATATAATACGTATATAATATTAAGTTCTCTTTTGCATTATTGAAAATGCACATATATGGGTACAGATTGTCTTTTTTTTTTATTTTTTTTTTAAAGTAGAGGGAGTAAATGAATTTATTACACGTGTTACATATTTTTCAAATCTTGTATTACCGCATAAAGTTTAATTAATTTTAATACCTATACAAGTATGTTACATGAGAGAAGGATTTAGATGAATATCATGTATAACTTCAATAAAATGTTTTAGGAATACTTTATGTCTTTTATTTACGTGGCGCCAACGTTGATGCCTCTTTCTCATGGATCTAGAAGGAAGAAAATATACATCTATAGAATGGAACTTGTATTTCGAATTCCTAATGCATTAATTTTTTTACATACCTTTTCAGCGCAGTGATTAATACATGTTTATTTTCATGAAGCAATGTAAGCTATGGATTTTGGAAGCAGTTTTATTACGTTAATAAGCAACAAATAAATCAGTGCACAAAGTGGTAGCATTTAAATAAAAGTGTTTCGCGGGATGTAATTAAGCATATCGTTAGGCATTGGCAGGTAAGCAAAGCTACATAAGTATAAATAAGCGTAAATATTTGTTAAGTTCACATCAAATTGAATTTACCTAAATAATAACTCTTCAGGTATTGTTCCGCGTGTACGATTTCTTCGCACGGCTGGGACACTTCTTTGTACAGTATACCAAGGACAGATTTTACAGCGTCTATGTCGTACATATTTTTTACCAATCTTTGTTTATAAGGTTTAAGTTTCTCTACGAGCTCCTTATTCTTGCAAATAGAACCAACGTGGTGTTGAAGAATCTCGTTGTACATCGGCCAGTCGGAGTCGCAAGCGGGACAATTGCATTCAAAGAAGTAGTCCTGCATTATTTTTTCTCTTCTTTCAGATCGTGGCATATGTGCATACGCCGCGCCGTAACCTGTGAATATTTGATCCCCAGGATTTATTGGTTCCAGAGCGCGGGTGATCATTGTCAATCCTTCGAAGTGACGGAACGTGTTTGGTGCACAAGAATGATTATACAAACTGTGCAGTATGTACAGACCCGAGCCTGTTTTTACTCCTGGTTCTTGTTGTACCTAGAAAATAAATTTAATTCAATGTAAAATCATTTTATTTGATTAAATCTTGTATAATCATTGTACATTTTATTCCGTGTTTCTTTAATAATCTATGTGTAGTTTTGCGACACGCACGGCCGTGTGGGGCTAGCCGCTCACCTTGGACAACGTTCATGGATATTTACTATATGCAATTAAAATAAAAAAATCAGAAATAAAACTCATTAGCTTCTAAAAGTAGGCTAAACGCTCGCTCCACAAGGCCATCGGTGTCTCGAACATATTACCGTGAAACAATTGGAAGACATTATAACACAGGCGCGAAACATGAGACTGCCACAGAATTTGAGATCAGAAACATTGCCAATGTCTTTTAATTGGTCCACTTCGTATTTCTTGCAGAAGAAATTAGTCTGCGTTGCTAACAGGATAGCACCAAGAGCTGAGATACACGCGAAAGCACTGAGACCAATGAGCGGTCTTGTTGACATATTTGTGGCGAGACTCAGAGCAGATCGTGCGCTATTACTATCCAGTATACCATCGTCTGTAAATCCAGCAGTTCTGTCATCTACAACAAAGAAATCTTTTACAATATCTTTATATGCGTGGTACGTTATAATTCGATATTTCAATAAGTTTTCATATTTTGTAAATGTAAATTATATTATTGTTTTTGATTCTAGTCATAAAATCTGAGAGCTATTCTGTACCTGGATTGATCTCAGCTACTTTCATATCTTCCCGCAATTCTGCGATCTTCTCGCCTTTTGCTGTCACCATGATCAAAAATCTAACAATTTTGGTAAGCATGCGTACCTTGTCTTTGTCGATATTAAATAAATTTCCTAGAACTGCCAAAATCGGGCATTCTATTTGATGAGCCATTTCCCAGGACAATGTTCTACATTTTTCCGAACAATATTGAGCCATCGGGCAATTCGTGCATGGAATTAAATTGTAACTTCTTGATAAACAATGGTGACAGTGCGTGTAATATCTGCAATTTGCAAAATCGTTATGCAACGATACGTATACCGATTTTGAAGAACATTTTACCTTTGCGTATACATGACATAAGCATACGGATCTTCAAAAGAAACTACATCCCCTGGCTTAAACTCTTTAGTAGCTCTTAAATGACGCCCGTATTTTTCCGAGAAAGAAATACTGACGCCGTCGCTAGCAGCAGGAGATTCTTTACTGGGGCCATAAGCTAACTTTAAAGAACCTTCGTCCGCTAGGTATCTTGGTTCTCTTTCTTTGTTACTCATAGGTGGTTCATCGCAGCCATTAATTGACTCTTGTTTATTTCCGTTAGCATTTACATCTTTGTTTATTTCTTTCTTACTTTCAGCATTTCCGTTTCGGTACCTCACAGTTACAGGCTGATCGGTAATTTTTTCAGATAAACACATACTCATCAACTTTTGCGTATCAATTGGATCGTCCTTTTGAATCTTCAATTTTTTTTTAATTTCTTCAACCGCCTTAGCGCCCCTCTCCTTCAAGTTTTTCCTTTTTTCTTCTGGATATCCAAGATTTAAAGCGGCATCGATGTCGATTAAACACTGTTTATACATTTGTTTTCTATACAAAGCCGCTGATCTGTTAGCATGGGCGTAGGACATTAGTTCTTTGTCATTCGCATACGCTAAACTCATTGTGTAACATTTTATAGCTTCGTTATCATCGCCCATTACGAAATGTTGATTTCCTGTAATATTTTAAGCGTAATAATTTAACGAAACCTAGACTGAATTTTAATATCTGATCAATATCGATTACCCTCTTCCCGGAATCTGATAGAATCTTCTTCATTTTTCGTTTCGGGAACTAACGTCGGTAGCGGAGATTTGACCATGTTTTGCAAAATGTGGCCAACAAGTGCTTCGCATTCTTTTTGTAAACCATATCCCGCGTGTGACTTATTACCTTGTTTTAAAGTTAGTACCAATTCCCTTGCTGTGTCCATATCCATGTTAGTTATTCTTTTTGAAAACGATCTTTTGCAAAACAGTATTTTAGTTTATATATTCAATTGAAGATTGCTGATCGATTATTAAATGGATGTATAATAAAAACTAAAGGTACCTTGTTTAATGTTTTAAATGTACTTTTGATACAGGTATATCGAGTATTTTCACTGACTGAGAACAGTATGATTATCACATACTTCTGGTACACTAGATAAGAAGATGTTGAGTGGACTGTGGTGAACTATGTACTGGCAGAAGCAAAACTGAGAGGTGAAACTAAAATTACCTCAAGTAGGATGATAGAGGGAAGCAGAAACTGTATGCCTGTGAAACCAAGCTTGTAATCATTCATTAACTTGTTAAAATATAAGTTATATAATGGACACAAAAGAGTACCCTAAATTTACTACAATTTCTATAATAAAAATCATTATTTTTATAATTATTAAGTTCTCTAAAAAATTGCAAAATTGCAAAATTGCAATCTTTTTAATAAACGGATAGACTGTAATATGTTCTAATGTATTGTTCGAATCTTTTAGGATATCAATTATTTATTAGATATTTCATTTAAATTATCGTTATGTTTATCAAATACTTTTTGTAATATTGATTATGAGTAACATTATAATTAAAAAAATATGACAGGAATGTTTCTAGCAGTGTTAAAATAAACCGTAAATATACGTGTAACTTAAAGGTATTCAATGAATATAGATCTTAGAGGTAGTTTTTTTGAGTCATATTGCATGAGCACATTGTAATGAAAACAATTTGGCAAGGATCCAAATGTAATGGTATGGTTGCTATAGTCTTGAATTCAACCTTTAATCAAGCGAGTATATATATCAAGCAGTTCCTAATACTTGAATAATATTCAAATAAAGCTTAATGTATTAAATAATCATTGATAAATCTATGTTTATATTATTGTATAAATATAAAATTAATATTATAGGATGGTAATATTAAGAAAAATTTGTGGAAAAAGTGTAATAAGTTTATTAAGGGATTATCAAGCAGTAACAATTAATTAATATAAACAAATACTAATGATCTCATGTGTGACAAATGATGTTAAATTGTTTATCTGTACATATTGTGAATAAAATCCATGTGTTATGTAAGTTAGGAAAAAATAATTATATAATAAAGTTAATCCAAGTTATATAAAAATAATGTGCGTATTGATTAATCTTCTTCTGCTTCCAGATTTATGCGGCTACCAAATTTTGCATACAGTTGAGTTTTTAACTCGCTCATAATGTTCTTTAGATCGGCACATCTACTTTCTATATTTGTGATTTCCATTTTCTTTTTCTCTTTGATCTCGTCTAAGTAATTCTATAAATATAAAATTCTTTACTTTATAAGTAGATAAACAACCAACATAGAATAGATTTAAATCTGCCATGCTAAAATGCAGAACTAAAGTTTCTCAATGTTAACAAGGTTACACAGAAATGATAACAAACCTGTGTTGTCTCCAAGTCTTTGTAAATGAAAACTTCGCCTATGTAATATGGTATTTTCGCGTCGTCGTCTAAAAGGACTATTTCATCACAGGCATCTTCCAAGTTTTTTAATTCATTCTATACAAAGAATAACAATGCACTTGTACGTAAAACTGAGCATGACCAAATAAGGGTAAGAGAAATCGGAATCGTTCATTTATACCTGTTTAACTTTCAACTCTTCTTTCAAATCTTCCATTTTTGCATTCTGTCTCGCAAATTTATTAATCTTCAGTTGATCGTCGTAAGTAATATAAACATCTGAATCCTGCAATGCGGTAGAGGTTAGATATGAATTTTAATACTTATGAACATAAATGAGAAAAGTAATTCGCAGGTCAAACTTGCCGATTGAAAGCCAGCTGGAACATTTTTTCGTGCCGACATGTTTACGTTCTTTTTTTATGTTTATATTCGCTTTATTAACAATTTCCGGAAAGATAGTACATTACGGGGGGGTGTGGGGTGGCAAATGGTAGTATCACCATCTCGCAGTGAAATATCGAACTAATTGCGGAGTTTGGTCAGCGCCTCTATCGAGAAAATGTTCAAGTTTGTTCTCGATTAATTCCATTTTTTACAGTTAGATAGCGCTATTTTCATGCCATTTACCGACATGATGGTAATGTACCAACATGATGGTAATGTACCGACATGATGGTAATGTACCGATAGGTGTCGGTAAATAACATGGAATTAGCGCCATCTAGCTGTGACAGCTTCAACTATTCGAGGACAAACTTGAGCGTTTTTCCGATAGAGGCGCTGACCAAACTCCAAAATTAGTTCGGCCCTTTCACCGCGAGATGGCGACACCATTCCCCATAAATGAGCATCGTTTAAATTAATTCAATAAATACGAATAAATACAAACAAATACCATCAAAAATAGTGTTCTCCGTTGGAATAAATCGAATTGAGCGTCATGCGGTTGTTGTTCGCCCTTCCCCTTCTCTACTTCGAGAGGCACAAGCGAGCCGCGACCCTCGAGCGACACAGGTATACAAGGGGTGAGAGCTCATTCGTCGTTGATCCTTCGTTCGATATGGATCTAGCGATCGCGCGACCGAGACCTGGTAATCGGTATTATTCGTGACAAACAATCCTTCGTCACGAAAAATAGTGAGCTAATGGCTGGGAAGTTTGTATAAGATCTTTAGATATAAAAAGTGTAAAGTGTAAAGCTACCGCGCGTCTCTAGATAAATCAAGTCTCACGATGATTATGCATTCCGTAACTCCTCATTTATTTCCTTTTTACATAATATTTATAGCCTTAACGGTCGCCGAAACAAAATCTCTACAAGCACGAACTATTCTACGCTACGCGTATCGCGTAATTAATTAATTAATACACGTATTTGTGCCATAGTCGACCCCATAATTTCCATTAGACTCGATTAAATATTTTCTCTCCTTTCCAATGGTCACTATACGCGGACAAAACATTTACACACCTAATTACGCGGCTAACAAACAATTTACAACACGCATTACACACTTCGATTGCCTATTTCAACGATACTTTAATCGCGACCGATGGAATCAGCCTCGAGAGGACGTTTCTCTTTATTCTCATCCACGGCCGTCTGTGGCGTCTCGACGTTCGGACTCTTATCGATGTCGCTATCGGAGGACGAGTTGTCTTGGTGCAACTCGAAGCCGTGGGTCAGAAGGTTGGTTATCCTTTCGACGTCCACCGTGTCGTCCTGTTCGTGGATCTTCCTCAGGGCGTTGGAGACGATGCAGAGATCGCCTCTCAGCTCGCTCACCACCGCGGTTATCTTCTGTGCGTCGGTGAGGACCTCCACCGATTGCGTGTAGGGGTTGTAACGCAATCCGAATGGACGCTGTATGCCATTTGCGAACGACCTACAAATATACGATAACAATTGGCCGGTGTACCGCAATAAGGACATAGCTCCATGTTTTTACGGTTTTGAGGTTAGAACGTCACGGATTTGAAACATTCCTTTCTTTTGTGGCGCAATAAGGAGGAAAATTTGGAAAAATTGTGCTACCTCCTTATTGCAGCACATCCCTGGATCGATTAACGATTGTTATCAGGAATGAAGCTATTCATCTCAAGAATCATAAGACAAACGAAAACACGAATCGTAGACCACCGGGATTGGTCGAGTAGGTAAAGTGACCGACTGTCGATCCGAGGATCGTGGGTTTGAATCTGATATTATTTGTTTTTTAGATTCCTACGATATGATTATAAGTATCGTAAAGGATTTTAAACGAATTATACCGCATCTTTTCTTTCGCTTCCTCGAAGCTGTCCGTGTAGTAGTAAGCGTTCTGGAACGCGGTGATGATGCACTCCTGTTTGCAAGTAACGTCTGGCTCGAAACGGAACGTCTTTCCGGGCGTGGACACCGCGTGCTTCAGTTCGGCGACGGATGACAACAAACCGGCACCGTAAACCCGAAGCACGCCGTCCTGTTTGCACAGTCCAAATTCCACGGTGAAGAAGTACAGCTGAAATGAAATGAATATAAGTTTCAATTAAACACTATTTACTTATATATATATATTATTATACTATTATATATATGTATATCACGAAACAAATATTTTCTCTTCGGAACAGAATGGTTGATTATTAATAGCAAACAGTATGGAGGTAAATGAAATTTGTATGTAAGTTCAGTTGGAAGATTGGAGCTCTAACGGTTGAATCTTTTATTAAATTAATCATACTTGCTCGAGCGTGTAAATAATGTTTGTTCGTCTTCATTAGCTGGAGATAAATGTTCTGCGAAGTTTTAACGAGACAAAGGAACAGCCGCGAGCACGATACACTTACCGTTGCCAATTTATCGATGTCCTCCTCGGAGGCTCCAAGAGAAGCGAGTCCAAGTTCCTGAGAGAACTGGGCGAAACTTGGATTAGCCAGGAGGGGCATGTGCCCTAACAGTTCGTGGCAACAGTCTCTGGATGGAATAAAGAATCATTCCAGAATGAAACTATTCTAATTCAATTTTTAATATTTTTTTTTTAATTGAACATTTTCATTGAATTGATTTTAGTTTTAGGATAATCTTGTACAAGCATTTTTATGACTTTACACGCTTTACGTTTCTCTGGTTAATTTTTATTCACCTAAGAGGAAGGCTGTAGTGTATGTATGAAGCTAGAATGAATTTTAATAATATCTCACAGGCAAGCTAATTATCCTTATGAAGCATAATGTTTGGGTTGTAAAGTACTCACGGCTCGGGGGTGTAAAAGGGGTCCGACGAATGCCGAATGTACTGAGTGCAGTGGAACACTCGAAAAGCAAGGCCAGCTAGAAAGTCTCTCGGGGTGAGGTAACCAGCCACTGGTCGAAGTTGAAACCCAGTTGTTCCTGGCAATGTTACAAAACTCCATTTTTAATCGTTCAATTGCGTTATAATTCTTCACTTACGTTTCAAAAAGGCGTTCACGTCTTGTAGCTGTGGTATATTGTCCTGCCTGTGGACAAAAAAATATTATATACTACAATATTTAAGAATTCCATTTAATGCGACACTTTGAGGAAGCCTTACCTATAACCACAATACTTCACCAGCTTCGGCCAATTCTCCAAATACTCCTTGCAAGCGTGTTTCAAGTAGAGCTGATGCAACTCGCGGAAAACAGTTCCCCTGAAAATTGTTGGTAAACAACAACCAACCACGCAGATTGTTTCAACATTTAGCTTTCCAACTGTACGTGCGTGACTGAGGTAAGATTAAAAGTTGCGTGCTTTTTCTTTATAATTAAATGATACGTTTGCCTCGGAGAGGCACAGAATTCATTTCAACGACTAATAACAAGTCGATATTTTTGTAGAAATTCTCAATTCGATAGAAGCTCGATCCAACAATCAAAGTACTCTTTGTTCGACGATTTTCCAAGAATAGATCGTTTGCTGGCACCAGTACATACCCGACAGGAACTGGATTAGAGAAGTCGCTTCAAGATGGCGAGGTTAAATCGAATCAGGACAATTAAGGGGCGCATTCAACACGGGGCGAGCTTAGCTTGTTCACGCGTCCCGAAGAACGAAGACGGAGGGTAAACTTATCGTTTTGTATCGCCCGAGAACTCTCGGAGACTGTTACACGATCGTGGCTGAAGCTCGCGGATCTATGGAAAAGGATGATCCTTTCTTCGTCGCGGATTGGCCTCGTACTCGTGGAAACACGTACCAAGAATTCTCGTAACGAGCAAAACTTACGCTAGGAATCTCGCACAATGGCGCCATTTATTTTCATCGATCCCCCAAGTAACGCTTCCAAGGATCTAAATATGGAAGCTTGGGTGGATTTAAAAAAAGGAACAAGGCGCTGTTCGATCATTTGGAGTGTGATAATTTGTTCTCGAGCAACAAGCTTGAGATGATTAAAAAAATTTTTTTGATTTTTTAAAAAAAAAAGTCTTTTTCAAATAGCTATAACCCTGCCAAAAATTGATCAAATTAGAGTTTTGTTTTCGAAATGTGCATTTTTGAATGAGCTTTACGAAAGAGATACAAATCAAAAAATTTGTTCGAGAAAACCTTTGTCAGTAAAATAAATTTACGAACCACGTCCTGATTTCCTCCGGCGTGTACTGTATGCGAGGGATCGGTTGGCCGCTGGAAAGCAATAATCAAATTAAATCTATTCCGACAAATAATCTCGTTCAGTCTCACTCTAGATCATCGATTATCGACGTACTATCTATAGTTGCTCGCGATGTCGGCGAACTGTTCGCGACGCTTGCGGTACACCGGATCCTTGAAGCCCTGAAATCACCAAAGAATAATCACTCCGACAAAATTCCACGCGTTTTAAACTTCTCCCGGCGCGCAAACTATACAAAAAGAAAAAAAAGAAGAAGAAGAAAATAAACATACAGGATGATCCGCGTCCAGTTCAGTACCATACATGAGCACTCTCTGA
This sequence comes from Hylaeus volcanicus, assembly GCF_026283585.1. Lineage (NCBI taxonomy): Eukaryota > Metazoa > Arthropoda > Insecta > Hymenoptera > Colletidae > Hylaeus > Hylaeus volcanicus. Next base: position 31,955,624 of record NC_071977.1, read on the forward strand.
GATTGATCCAAGTCTGATATTTTTCGTGGGAACCAGGGCATGTCTACCTCGCTGAAATCTACAAAGTAAGATCTTAAATTGGTTGAGTTATCAGCGATTTATACCTCCGATTAAAAAGGGAAAGTTTTCAGGGAAAATTTGTTAAAGAGATTCGTTGAAGGGAAAGGAAATAGAAATATTCGGTAAAGTCTCCTTAAATATATGCAAAGTTGCAAACGTATGCCGACGAGCTTCGAACGTAGAGGACAGCGAATAAAGAAGAGGACGAAGTGAAAACACCGGGTTACCTCGGTGAGTTTGATCTAGTTTTACCCGGATCGTGTTACACTATTCGGTGATCCAACTATTGAAACCTCCTCTTTCGTAGTCTGTTAGAAAAAAAGGACTCACCGAAGCTTGGGGCGGCCGAGAGCGAGGGAGCGTGGTGTATGTTCCCCATCTGTTCGTACTGGGCCAAATTAATGGCGGCGACCTCGCGATTCAACATCCTCGTCAACTGTTCCATCCTGCTCGAATCGCACTCGACGTCCACGAGGATTTCGTATTCGGAACCGCGACGCACGGATTTCCGCGACTCGATGTGCACGACGTTTACACCTAGGTCCTTCGACCGATAGAATTCTATTTCAGCACGGGAGATTCGTTTCGTCAACGTCAAGGGAGGGATTGGCATAAGGTAGGCAATATTTCGTATTTAGGACGAATACGCGCGGTCACTCGACTTTTATCATTCGGCAAATGGCGTACCTGAAAGACCTGCAGCACCCGCGCCAAGCCGCCGACTTGGTTTTTCAACGAAAAGACGACGGAATTTTTGTTGTCGCTGTTCGGCCGACGCTCGACCATGGGGATCTGAACGAACGAAAGAACACGTTCATCCATTACTCCCGTTCATCTTACAGTTGACGTTTACTTTTTTAACTTTTCTTCAAAACAACATTATGCTATGGTAAAAAATTTATTCTACATTTTCGACTCAATTTTTTACATTTTTATACAAATTATATCAATTCTGTCCGATTTTTAGGAACGTTTGCACCGCACACTATGCACTCGCTAGACGAAGAAATTCAGTTAGCGACACCAGCGTGGGACCTTGGACACAGATTCGAGGTAAACCAGCGATTCGAATCAACTATTAAATGATTCAAAATTAACCGAATATTCTACACTCAACATCAATGATGGGAGACGTACTTCGCTCGGCTTGTGTATAGGACTTCCTTCCTTGATGGCCCATTGTTCCCCTCTTCTGTATAGCCACACCCCGAGCAAACCTTTCCCAGATCCACTCATGATGATTTACACCCCCCTAATGAAGCTTCTTCTTCCAATAGCAACTCTTTAAATTTCCTTTCCAAATCTCAAGCTTATCCGACCGTCGCACGATTTACTCGTTGAGAGTACCGTCAAAAATCGTTAATACTCTGTTTGGTGATTTACGCCCCCCCTAAGGAAGCTTCTTTTTCTAATAGCAACTCTTTAAATTTCCTTTTCGAATTTCAAGATTCCCCGATGTTCCCCGCACGATTTGTAACTCGTTAAAACCATTCGGCTATTCGAGGTCCACGAGCAACAGTGTCCCGCCGCTGGTGTCTTCCGCTCTTCTTAAGCCCTCGGTCCCCTCCGCGTACGCGTCCTTCTCAATGACGATCACTTCGCGATTGGTCGACGCACAGTGGTAGCAAGTTTCCCCATTGGTCGGATAAGACTTCTCATGGGTTTGAAGCAGGAGTGCCGGCTCACCCCATTTAACCGTAACTGTGCCGGTTGCAGAATGTATTCGTTGTGACGTCACTGGAGCCCGCGAAATGTGGGTGGCGCAAGGGCTGGCGCGACGATGAACGAGAGAAGAGATTGCAAGGTCTCCTGGTAACCACCCTCGGAGGGTTATTTTCTTTTATTCCGAGGATCCTCGATCCTCTTCTTACTTTAGTCTCCTTTTTCTCGGTTCGAGTCCACGTAGAAGCCTCGGAGCCTCGCATTGGTCGAACGCGGAAGAAACACGCGTTCATCTGTCGATTTGCTGATTTTTAGCAGTCCCACGCGTTCGTTTATTGTTATTATTCATATCGGAAGGTGCTGCGTACAATAGTCGAGGTTCGTTAGAAATATACATTGCTTATACTATAGTCGACCGCCGAACGCAGGACGAAGCCTAGGCTTTCGGCGAAAGTTTTCGATGATCGGGAACGAACGCCGATCGACGGTAGGAGATCAGTTCAAACTAGTTTCGCATAGTTACGCAGGAACGTTCGATGGATGAACCACGTGTTACTTTTCTTCGCATACATTTACGTTAAGTGTATCTTATGTTTGCGTGTTAGTGAAGTTTATCTGTTTGATATTCCTGTTTAAATATACCCATTCGATCTATTATTCCAATGAAAACTATAGCGGATAGTTTCGTTATCCATGTGTCTGACTATACAGGAAAATTCACAGAAATATATTCGTGGTAAATAGCACCTTAAAATACACGAAAAAAAAAGCTGTTACGAAAATCTCCACGCGTAGAACCGTAAATCACGCGGTACCACGGGATCGGAGACGACTAAAGTTACATCACCGACGAATGTCAAACATGCCCCGAAGACGAGGAAGTGATTTCCCGGGCAGGAATTCTCCTCGGAAGAATCGAATATCTTTTCAACGAGACAATCGTTCTCGCTTTGTATTTCTTTCCCTGGAACAAAGGGAGCGTTTCATAAAAGCTCGAACGGTCGAGAACGCTTCCCCGCTTCTTGGCAAAGCAGATGCAGCACATTACCAATGTCCATCACTTACCACTATCAGCTACCATCCACCGGCTCTACCCCTCGCTAAGTTATACCGGGCGTTTCTGTGGCATTAAGAGAATTGAGAGTACCGTTCGATCCGAGGAAAGGATCCTTCGTTTATGGTCCGGGTCGTCCCCGGCGGTGAACGCGAAGATTTTTCTGGAAAAGTGGCTGTGCTCGTTAAACGGGACTGCGAACAATTTAAAAAAAAAGGAATACATGGGAGAAAGGTATTTTAAGTTTTTTAATTTTTATGTTTAAAACTAAATTCTCATCATTCCCTATAAACTGATATTTTTGGAATTTTCAGTAAGAATCTTCCTGCAGTCAAAGGGTCTGCAATAGTGTCTATATTGGGTACATCAAGAGCCAATAATACGCTTAATGGATTCATCTATCTAGACACTGAAATTGTAATCTAATTAAATACAAATAGGCTTCGAGTAGATAAAGCGTCAATTCAACGTGTCAGTCGTATTACAACGTTTTGCCACCCGCATATAAAGGCCCTCTGCTTTCCACACAGAGATTATCTGCGAAAGCAGATGTCTGCTTTGTCAGAATATTCCATTGAATTCGGACCTGGACGTTCTAATTTCTCTATTGTTCGAGGTACGAAGGCTGGTTCGGAGATCAAGTGCCAAGGAACAGGAAGGAATCAGGAATAGAAGGAACGCGAATTTAGGCCCTTTTATCTTTCTAGGCAATATTTATGTTACAATGCCATTTACGAAGAATTTCTTTCTACGAATCGATCGATCGACAGATCCCAGCCTCCATTAGTGCAGACGCGATACACGTGTAGTCTTCGATCCTTTTCAAGCGAGACACCTTCGGTCAGAATTTGCAAAATGGAATTTACATTCCGAACGCGCAACCGCCGGAAACGTCTAGCCGCCTGTTGCTCGCAAACGTTCCAGTTGACTTCGTTTCTACTCCTTTACTCGGTGGCACCGGGGTCTCGATACAGACCGACCTCTTGAAACGACCCAATCGATTAGCAAAAATCGTCAGGAAACTCTAAGTAAGAGCAAGACGATGGGCATTCGCTGTTTGCAGACAAGAGGATCCTCTCGAAGCGTGCTCTCAGCGCGAACGAAGGAACCGATTCAAACAAAGAGGACGGACGTAATAGAGAACGAGGAGGGTTATGGATGGCTACGATCGGCTTTGGTGGAAAAGTACGAATTTGTGTTTGGCTCGGTTCCAACGCGAGTTCGCGACCATCGTACACGGTTTTCCTAGGAAATTACAAACTCGCCGAATTTCGATCGCGAACCACGAGAAAGAAACAAAGGATCGTTGAACGATCCGTGCGCGAACGGTGTTCCCCTTTAACTTTCGAAGCTCGGCAACTTCTTTAACTCGATTAATCGACATTAATTACTCTTCCTGCGTTGTGCGCGCCAACTACCTTTACCTGACCCGCTCCATTCTCGTTAACTGGTTCCACGGTTTGCGTCGTAAGATACATTTTCGTCGATACGCGATAAGTATATAGGACGCTCCAGAAATATCGGGACGAATTTAATTGGACCGTAGACGAAACGAAAATGGACGAGATCCCTTCGTTGGTTGCTTCGACCTCAGGTTCGGATACTGCTTGGCAAAATATCGGGATTAAGAAAGTAGGAGGCAAAATTATTTTTCAGGCAATCGCGAAGCTGCCTTTTTACGAAGTACTATTTGTTCTTGTCTTCGCGTTCAAAAATATAATTACAATTTTTGTAAAAGTACAATCTTGGTGATCTCATACAGCACAGGGTGTCGCGAGACACCCCGTATACTATTCGAGAGTGGAGCAGCTATTCCCCGAGGAAAGACGAATCGAATATGTAGCTCCTCGGACAATTTCTGCATTAAAGATAAATTCCCCCGATACCTAACCGTACCTCTTCGTCGAGAGGAATTTTCGGATCCGAACGAATTTCGAATAAAGAATTAATTAATTAATTGACTTAGGTGGCGCTCCTAGTTGGTCGCAGACTGCGCTACTGAATCCAGTGAAATAATAAGCCAGTACTACCGAGGTGAGTAAGATATCACCCTCGGCAGTTTTTCTTTTTACCAGAAACTAACATCGCGTGGTTTCAGTGAACGACGCATCCGCAGCGAGGGTCCAGTGGCGATTGAAATATTAAATCGGCGGAACGCGCGTCTCGGTGGATACGGCTCGGTCAGCTCTCTCTCTTTCTCGGCCGTTCGATTTCGTAGCGCGCAGCGGCAGCAGAAGATGGTCTAGCGGACTCTAGCGCACGCGGGGGTGTGCGCGACGCTCACCACGCAGAAATCAATAGGGCGTCGCGCGAGCAGCGTCGAAGCGGCACGTCGTCGCGCGACGTCGTTCCCCCGAACAGCAGCGACATCTTTCCCCGTTGTGTTTCCTGGGGGTCGACGAGCAGCTATCCGCCAGGCCGTCACGGCCGTCTTCAGGACCGATCCTGTGGCCCGTCTTTCCCACCGACAGCCCCGGAATGGCAGACACCGAGTTCGAGGAGTTCCGGCACTACTTCGAGAGGCTTCCCCAACACCTCAAGGCGCCTCTTTCCAATTACACGTGAGTACCTCACCCTTGTCATCTTATCGCGAACGAAATCGGCGATCCGCGATGGATACCCTCGTCCACCTCGCAATTTTCCTGCGACGGGTGAACAAATGACCCCGCGAGAATCTTGATTCAAGTTCGTTAAGCCAGGTTTCTTGGGTGCGAGTGGTTGAGTCCTTTGGGTGAGACGCTCGCTCTCGACTCGAGGGGCATCGCCAGCATTGCGGGTAGCTTCCTCGGGGCCCATGGAAATGACAAAATTCACCGACGCTAGGTTTCACTGACACCGATATTGACCGCGATATGCATTTTCTGCGTGGGGAATTATATACAGTCAGTCCCATAAGTATTCGCATCCTCGAAGAAATTTGTCTAATTTAAACGACAGGCTTCGTGGTTCCAAATCAATTTTCCATTATAAATATGTACGCGAATAAACTTCCCGCATGTATATATTTACAATTACAAATTTATTTGGGAACTTGAAGCATTCGTTTAAATTAGACAAGTTTCTTCGGTAAATATAGAGGGTACGAATATTTACGAAAATGACTGTATGCATATGCATGTGTGAACTTCATTCATGTACATATTTATAAGAGAAACTTTATTTAGAAACTGGAAGCATTCATTTAAATTAGACGAATTTCAATAAATATAGAGGGTACGAATACTTGTGTAACCGACTGTACGTTATTGTACATAAATTTTTAAATTAAATGCCGTTCGTAATTAATCGCAGAAAAATCGCGGTCGAAACTAGTGTCGGTGGAGTCTGTGTCGTTTCCACGGGACACGAATGACGCACAGATGTCAGAAATACAGTAGGATTACGTTTACGCGATACTTGGATAACCTGTTAGAAATGAGAAGGGAATTCGTTTCTTTTTTAGTGGATATTCCGAGAGTATCCTTGAAAATTAATATCGGTGTTCTTTTGCAATGATAACACTCTCAGCCAAAGTGTCCAACACGATTTACATCCGCGATTAATCTCTGACGTTCGAAACGCGCGATTTTGGGGAAGGGTGGAAACATGATCGACGTACTTGTCCTTATAATCCTTATTCGAATAAACAGTTGACGTATCATTTATCTGTATTACTTAAAAGTAAGACACATTTCGTTCCTGGGCGTAATCTTAGTCCACGTTCTTTGTTTCTGACTCCTACGATGTATTTAAAAAGATAACCAATTTTGGTCCTTTGTTCGTCCGATAAAAGCCGCATTCAAAGTTACGCAATCAAGATAAGCTTCACGGTCGAACGAGTCCGGAGCTCATCCGAACCGTTCAGATGTATAAACGTTGCAGATAAATCATCGCGCGGCTTCCATTCAGTTCGTCATCTATTGTGCCAATAAAATTCTCTGTTCGTGACTCGTCGTGTTTCGAGTACGCAGGGTGGAACGAATCGAGTCAGTTTCGAGTGGTCCGTGCAACAAGAGTACAAACCACCGAATAGGTTTCTCCTCGACGTGATAGCTGTCCGTTGACTATAGCACAGCTTCTTAAACTATAGCTCGTGACCCTTCGAGGTATCGTACGAAACTTTCCGTCGTGAGAAATCTTGGTGTAAAATTTTTTACTATTCTCAGATACCAGAATATTTGTAGCACGTGAAAGATAGCGATTATTTGGTTAGCGCGTGGTTGCTTTTTAAAATGATCACCGCGGTTCGATGGTTGAATTTACAGGGAGTATAAATTTTGTAAAACTGGGGCTCGTTAATAATTTCATCCCGTGAAAAGAGGTCGCTGGTGAAAAGTTTAAGAAACGCTCGGCTGTAGGGTGGCTGCTAAACTGCTTTCTGCCTACATCCAGACGCGCGAGAGGCACGTACACGATGATTCAAGTAACCGTTGGCTGAAGTTTTAAAATATGCTTGGTGGAACTCCCATCGCGTATAGGAAACTGGAAATAAACTTTGTGCTTTTTACGGGATAACTACATTTCTTCCACGAACTATACCTGAGTAATCCTTCGGAAATTATGGCCTTTCTCGACGGAGACTTGCATTCTCAAAAACCACTATTTCTACGCTTGATAATTACAATATTTGTTTCTAAATTAAAGAGAAAATTATTTAACCATAAATACACGTAATTTAAATGATTAATTATTCTCGTATTAAAAGTCACAATTGTCACCTGGTATCATTAATCAGTAAATTGCAATCCATCAAACCTAAACCTGTCCGACTACTCATTAATCATTCGTCGTGTCGTTGCTCACGATCATGGTAAATACGATTCGATGGTAGAATGTTATAGCAACATTTTTATACTCACAGGGAATTTATTTCTACGAGCGTCGGTAAGCTCGACGCGTGCCCTAGTGACGCTGCATTGCGTCTTTATCACCTTGCGTCCTTAGCACCGCTGCAGAACTCGCTTAAAGACAGTACCGTCGTTTACCTGTTGGTCAACAGTGTTCGAGTGTCTCTCGCTCGTGACGAAGTGTTCTTGGAGAGTTTCGACGCGTCAGCACGTCGAGCTTTGATCCGCCTCGTCGTTTAAATGGATAATACTTAGACAGAAGACGTACCAACGCATCGGATCCTCTTCGAAATTTCAATCGAAACGAGACCTCTCTCTCTCTCAGTATAATACTATTACATATGTAACATGTTAATCCTTTGGTTCTCTGATTTATTTTGGGAAAATAATAAATGAGCCGAGTTTCACTGTAAATACGAGATTTATTATTTGCAACTATTTACAACGTTTCATTAACCTACTATACACTCTTATTTGTAAATACGAGAAACGACATTAAAAGCTATTATCTCTCATTGAAAATGAGTTTGAATGGTACGAATTGGTGTTGGGCACAGGCTGGTCCACGATGTAATGATGGATGATTCGCCGACCTCGTCGCAGGGCAGCGACGGTGAGGTCGGCAGACCTTGCGACGGAGTCCCCTGCGACTCCGAGGACGAGGACGTGGTGGTTATACATCGGCACGACAACCAGAGCGGGCACACTTCCGGGGACGACAGCGAGGACCTCGACCACAACTGCTCCATCGTCGCCGACAGCGACTTTAGGTTGGTAACCTCGTAAGTGTAGATCATTTTTCTCTTTCTTGCCTGTGAATTGCTCTTGTCGTTCGATTCGGGTAGATACTTGACGACTTCGAGTTACTCGTGAACTCTTTGGAAAATATATCGAATGCATGGTAACGCAATGACAAAACGATTTAGGCGTTTCGTTTCAAGGTAGTATAGATAAGGATAATTCTTTTTAAGAATGACTGTGAAGAAAATTCCACAGTGTCATTTTTAATAAATACAATTTTTACGAACGTACCAGTTGTTTCTACAAGTTAAAGCGAATCGAGGACAAACACAGATGCATATTGCTCCGTACATATCCGCCATTGGAGTATAAGTTTACTCGATCGTTCTAGCTTTTGTCAGATAGAATTTCAGATAGCAGTCGCCATAGAATATCCAATAACAGAGATGGACAAGATAGTTTGTCTACATTTGGAAATTTCTAATAGCAAATGCTCGGTTAAAAATGTAATTTAAACAACGGTCTTATCTGCGTGAACTTTTCCTCGTACGTGCTCTGAAGTTACCTCTTGAAGCATCGACGTGCAATTACGATTCACCTCGAACGGCTCAAAATAATTGCACGTTGATCTTCACGCTGATCCTCCAATTATATTGTTCAGCATACGCTCGATTGGAAATTGACAGATAGTGTTAAATATTTATACTTAGTCGTTCGATTTTTCTTGGATTACTTCAACGACCGATTCTTGTGATTTCTGCATGCAAGAAGGAATGAATTTTTGTCTAAATAAACTACAACCTCTTTTTCATATTTTCACAAGGTTTCGATTATTTTTAAGTCCTCCTCCACTTTTATTTCTAGATAACAATATTCTTCTAATTTTAAGAATGCACCCTAGAGAAAGCATTTCTTTATATCGGGTAGCCATTTATACACTATTTTGTCCCTGCATTCGAGTTGATTCGCAATGTGATCTGCTATCGCGGAATCTTCCGTTGAATTTACACTTCGAAAGGCATGATGAAAGGTAGCTTAGCTCACTACACGACTACCCTTGGGTGACATTAGCTTGTTCGGTGGACTGAGCAGCAGGGGTCGATCGGCAGGCGTCGGTGGACCAGGTCCAGGTGGAGGTATCACTTCCGGATCCGTTAACGGTGGCAGAGACAGCGTCGTCAGCGACGTAGGCGATTCCTGCTCGAGCTTGAGCTCCTGGCCTACGCCAGAACACGTGCCCTCGAATCGTCCAGGAAGCGGCGGCACCGAGCGGAGACGTCGGAGACTACCGGAGATACCTAAGACGAAAAAATGTAAGGAAAGACTCTTAGTGATTATTTCATTCTTCCTTCCCAAGTACTTTAATTTAAGGGAGGATGATTTTACCTTTAAACTTATTTGTTCTTTATGTATAAATTTACTTACTTCAGAAGTAAAGTATTAAATCATCATGCTTTAAGATAGTTTTAATAAGATTTTCTAAAACAGTGACATCATATACAGCTTCGTGAAAATTATCTCTTTAATTTCCCTTCATTTCCTGACATATTTCCCTTTAATTTCCTTCTGTTTTCTATGACATTTCCCTTTAATTTCCTTCCACTTCCTTGTATATTTCCCTTTAATTTCCCTTCATTTCCTGACATATTTCCCTGTAATTTCCTTCTGTTTTCTGTGACATTTCCCTTTAATTTCCTTCCATTTCCTTGTATATTTCCCTTTAATTTCCCTTCATTTCCTTGTATATTTCCCTTTAATTTCCCTTCATTTCCTCACATATTTTCTTTTAATTTTCCTTCATTCCCTGGCACATTTCCCCTTAATTTCCCTTCATTTCATGGGTTATTTGGTTTCGGTAAAAACTCCAACAATGTGCAAAAAGTACGTCGGCAAAATGTGACAAAATCCGAAAAATCAACTCGACTTTGCAACACTGTTGAATCCCGCGGGGAGCGATTTGCAAAATTGTTGACCTTACGACTTTGTCAAATGTTCGAAAATTTTGGAAATTGCTCCACTCAAAACTTCAACAAAGCTGTATCTCAAAATTTTGAGCCAAGGGGATTTTTCACATTTTGTTAAACTTTTGAAGTTGCTGGGAAGTATCAGGAGATGTTAGGAAGTGTTAAAAAGTGTTAGGAGGTGTTAGAAGATGTTAGGAGCTGTTAGGAGATGTTAGAAGGTGTTAGGAGGCTGTTAGGAAATGTTAGGAGATGTTAGAGGATATGTTGGAGGCTGTTAGGAGATGTTAGAGGGTGTTAGGAAATGTTAAAGGGCGTTAGGAGATGTTAGGAGATGTTAGAAGGTGTTAGGAGGCTTTTAGGAAATGTTAGG